>NW_026535964.1:0-178031 GCF_028551555.1 Melozone crissalis
AATAGAAAAGGCAGGAAAGTGGTCAAATACTGTTTTCTCTCAGTTGGCAAGCTGCGCACACACTCGCAGTGTTGTACAGCTTGTTTCATCACCTTTGCGAAGTTGCCGCTCTCTCCGGCTCCCGGAGACGAAGAAGCTGCTTCTTCGCGCAAAGACGATTCTGCCGCTCACAGTGCTCTGCAGTGTGTGTCTAATGCCGAAAGAGGCCCGGGAGCGGTGCTTAGCTCTGCAGAGCACCGTACCTTCGTCTTTAGCCTCTCTTCTCGTCTACATCTTAGCAAAAAGCTTTTCCACTGTGTCTGGCAAGGAGAAACTGTGCCAGCAAAAAAAACATCTCCCATCGTGTTCTAGAGGCTGCACGGAGGTCTGCCGAGTGTTTTGCAAGAAGAGAAAGAAAGTTGTCCAAAACAGCTTGCAATCGAATGTTCATGTGAATAGAAAAGGCAGGAGAGTGGTCAGGTACTGTTTTCTCTCAGTTGGCAAGCTGCGCACACAATCGCAGTGTTGTACAGCTTGTTTCATCACCTTTGCGAAGCTGCCGCTCTCTCCGGCTCCCGGAGACGAAGAAGCTGCTTCTTCGCGCAAAGACGATTCTGCCGCTCACAGTGCTCTGCAGTGTATGTCTAATGCCGAAAGAGGCCCGGGAGCGGTGCTTAGCTCTGCAGAGCACCGTACCTTCGTCTTTAGCCTCTCTTCTCGTCTACATCTTAGCAAAAAGCTTTTCCACTCTGTCTGGCAAGGAGAAACTGTGCCAGCACAAAAAACATCTCCCATCGTGTTCTAGAGGCTGCACGGAGGTCTGCCGAGTGTTTTGCAAGAAGAGAAAGAAAGTTGTCCAAAACAGTTTGCAATCGAATGTTCATGTGAATAGAAAAGGCAGGAAAGTGGTCAAATACTGTTTTCTCTCAGTTGGCAAGCTGCGCACACAATCGCAGTGTTGTACAGCTTGTTTCATCACCTTTGCGAAGTTGCCGCTCTCTCGGCTCCCGGAGAGGAAGAAGCTGCTTCTTCGCGCAAAGACGATTCTGCCGCTCACAGTGCTCTGCAGTGTGTGTCTAATGCCGAAAGAGGCCCGGGAGCGGTGCTTAGCTCTGCAGAGCACCGTACCTTCGTCTTTAGCCTCTCTTCTCGTCTACATCTTAGCAAAAAGCTTTTCCACTGTGTCTGGCAAGGAGAAACTGTGCCAGCACAGAAAACATCTCCCATCGTGTTCTAGAGGCTGCACGGAGGTCTGCCGAGTGTTTTGCAAGAACAGAAAGAAAGTTGTCCAAAACAGCTTGCAATCGAATGTTCATGTGAATAGAAAAGGCAGGAGAGTGGTCAGGTACTGTTTTCTCTCAGTTGGCAAGCTGCGCACACAATCGCAGTGTTGTACAGCTTGTTTCATCACCTTTGCGAAGCTGCCGCTCTCTCCGGCTCCCGGAGACGAAGAAGCTGCTTCTTCGCGCAAAGACGATTCTGCCGCTCACAGTGCTCTGCAGTGTATGTCTAATGCCGAAAGAGGCCCGGGAGCGGTGCTTAGCTCTGCAGAGCACCGTACCTTCGTCTTTAGCCTCTCTTCTCGTCTACATCTTAGCAAAAAGCTTTTCCACTCTGTCTGGCAAGGAGAAACTGTGCCAGCACAAAAAACATCTCCCATCGTGTTCTAGAGGCTGCACGGAGGTCTGCCGAGTGTTTTGCAAGAAGAGAAAGAAAGTTGTCCAAAACAGTTTGCAATCGAATGTTCATGTGAATAGAAAAGGCAGGAAAGTGGTCAAATACTGTTTTCTCTCAGTTGGCAAGCTGCGCACACAATCGCAGTGTTGTACAGCTTGTTTCATCACCTTTGCGAAGTTGCCGCTCTCTCGGCTCCCGGAGAGGAAGAAGCTGCTTCTTCGCGCAAAGACGATTCTGCCGCTCACAGTGCTCTGCGGTGTCCGCCTTCTGCCGAAAGAGGCTCGGGAGCGGTGCTTAGCTCTGCAGAGCACCGTACCTTCGTCTTTAGCCTCTCTTCTCGTCTACATCTTAGCAAAAAGCTTTTCCACTCTGTCTGGCAAGGAGAAACTGTGCCAGCACAGAAAACATCTCCCATCGTGTTCTAGAGGCTGCACGGAGGTCTGCCGAGTGTTTTGCAAGAAGAGAAAGAAAGTTGTCCAAAACAGCTTGCAATCGAATGTTCATGTGAATAGAAAAGGCAGGAGAGTGGTCAGGTACTGTTTTCTCTCAGTTGGCAAGCTGCGCACACAATCGCAGTGTTGTACAGCTTGTTTCATCACCTTTGCGAAGTTGCCGCTCTCTCCGGCTCCCGGAGACGAAGAAGCTGCTTCTTCGCGCAAAGACGATTCTGCCGCTCACAGTGCTTTGCAGTGTGTGTCTTCTGCCGAAAGAGGTCCGGGAGCGGTGCTTAGCTCTGCAGAGCACCGTACCTTCGTCTTTAGCCTCTCTTCTCGTCTACATCAGAGCAAAAAGCTTTTCCACTGTGTCTGGCAAGGAGAAACTGTGCCAGCACAGAAAACATCTCCCATCGTGTTCTAGAGGCTGCACGGAGGTCTGCCGAGTGTTTTGCAAGAAGAGAAAGAAAGTTGTCCAAAACAGCTTGCAATCGAATGTTCATGTGAATAGAAAAGGCAGGAGAGTGGTCAGGTACTGTTTTCTATCAGTTGGCAAGCTGCGCACACAATCGCAGTGTTGTACAGCTTGTTTCATCACCTTTGCGAAGCTGCCGCTCTCTCCGGCTCCCGGAGACGAAGAAGCTGCTTCTTCGCGCAAAGACGATTCTGCCGCTCACAGTGCTCTGCAGTGTATGTCTAATGCCGAAAGAGGCCCGGGAGCGGTGCTTAGCTCTGCAGAGCACCGTACCTTCGTCTTTAGCCTCTCTTCTCGTCTACATCTTAGCAAAAAGCTTTTCCACTCTGTCTGGCAAGGAGAAACTGTGCCAGCACAAAAAACATCTCCCATCGTGTTCTAGAGGCTGCACGGAGGTCTGCCGAGTGTTTTGCAAGAAGAGAAAGAAAGTTGTCCAAAACAGTTTGCAATCGAATGTTCATGTGAATAGAAAAGGCAGGAAAGTGGTCAAATACTGTTTTCTCTCAGTTGGCAAGCTGCGCACACAATCGCAGTGTTGTACAGCTTGTTTCATCACCTTTGCGAAGTTGCCGCTCTCTCGGCTCCCGGAGAGGAAGAAGCTGCTTCTTCGCGCAAAGACGATTCTGCCGCTCACAGTGCTCTGCAGTGTGTGTCTAATGCCGAAAGAGGCCCGGGAGCGGTGCTTAGCTCTGCAGAGCACCGTACCTTCGTCTTCTCTCTCGTCTACATCTTAGCAAAAAGCTTTTCCACTGTGTCTGGCAAGGAGAAACTGTGCCAGCACAGAAAACATCTCCCATCGTGTTCTAGAGGCTGCACGGAGGTCTGCCGAGTGTTTTGCAAGAACAGAAAGAAAGTTGTCCAAAACAGCTTGCAATCGAATGTTCATGTGAATAGAAAAGGCAGGAGAGTGGTCAGGTACTGTTTTCTCTCAGTTGGCAAGCTGCGCACACAATCGCAGTGTTGTACAGCTTGTTTCATCACCTTTGCGAAGCTGCCGCTCTCTCCGGCTCCCGGAGACGAAGAAGCTGCTTCTTCGCGCAAAGACGATTCTGCCGCTCACCAGTGCTCTGCAGTGTATGTCTAATGCCGAAAGAGGCCCGGGAGCGGTGCTTAGCTCTGCAGAGCACCGTACCTTCGTCTTTAGCCTCTCTTCTCGTCTACATCTTAGCAAAAAGCTTTTCCACTCTGTCTGGCAAGGAGAAACTGTGCCAGCACAAAAAACATCTCCCATCGTGTTCTAGAGGCTGCACGGAGGTCTGCCGAGTGTTTTGCAAGAAGAGAAAGAAAGTTGTCCAAAACAGTTTGCAATCGAATGTTCATGTGAATAGAAAAGGCAGGAAAGTGGTCAAATACTGTTTTCTCTCAGTTGGCAAGCTGCGCACCACAATCGCAGTGTTGTACAGCTTGTTTTCATCACCTTTGCGAAGTTGCCGCTCTCTCGGCTCCCGGAGAGGAAGAAGCTGCTTCTTCGCGCAAAGACGATTCTGCCGCTCACAGTGCTCTGCGGTGTGCGCCTTCTGCCGAAAGAGGCCCGGGAGCGGTGCTTAGCTCTGCAGAGCACCGTACCTTCGTCTTTAGCCTCTCTTCTCGTCTACATCTTAGCAAAAAGCTTTTCCACTCTGTCTGGCAAGGAGAAACTGTGCCAGCATAGAAAACATCTCCATCGTGTTCTAGGGGCTGCACGGAGGTCTGCCGAGTGTTTTGCAAGAAGAGAAAGAAAGTTGTCCAAAACAGCTTGCAATCGAATGTTCATGTGAATAGAAAAGGCATGAGAGATGTCAGGTACTGTTTTCTCTCAGTTGGCAAGCTGCGCACACAATCGCAGTGTTGTACAGCTTGTTTCATCACCTTTGCGAAGCTGCCGCTCTCCTCCGGCTCCCGGACACGAAGAAGCTGCTTCTTCGCGCAAAGACGATTTTGCCGCTCACAGTGCTCTGCAGTGTGCGTCTAATGCCGAAAGAGGCCCGGGAGCGGTGCTTAGCTCTGCAGAGCACCGTACCTTCGTCTTTAGCCTCTCTTCTCGTCTACATCTTAGCAAAAAGCTTTTCCACTCTGTCTGGCAAGGAGAAACTGTGCCAGCACAGAAAACATCTCCCATCGTGTTCTAGAGGCTGCACGGAGGTCTGCCGAGTGTTTTGCAAGAAGAGAAAGAAAGTTGTCCAAAACAGCTTGCAATCGAATGTTCATGTGAATAGAAAAGGCAGGAGAGTGGTCAGGTACTGTTTTCTCTCAGTTGGCAAGCTGCGCACACAATCGCAGTGTTGTACAGCTTGTTTCATCACCTTTGCGAAGCTGCCGCTCTCTCCGGCTCCCGGAGACGAAGAAGCTGCTTCTTCGCGCAAAGACGATTCTGCCGCTCACAGTGCTCTGCAGTGTGTGTCTAATGCCGAAAGAGGCCCGGGAGCGGTGCTTAGCTCTGCAGAGCACCGTACCTTCGTCTTTAGCCTCTCTTCTCGTCTACATCTTAGCAAAAAGCTTTTCCACTGTGTCTGGCAAGGAGAAACTGTGCCTGCACAGAAAAACATCTCCCATCGTGTTCTAGAGGCTGCACGGAGGTCTGCCGAGTGTTTTGCAAGAAGAGAAAGAAAGTTGTCCAAAACAGCTTGCAATCGAATGTTCATGTGAATAGAAAAGGCAGGAAAGTGGTCAAATACTGTTTTCTCTCAGTTGGCAAGCTGCGCACACACTCGCAGTGTTGTACAGCTTGTTTCATCACCTTTGCGAAGTTGCCGCTCTCTCCGGCTCCCGGAGACGAAGAAGCTGCTTCTTCGCGCAAAGACGATTCTGCCGCTCACAGTGCTCTGCAGTGTGTGTCTAATGCCGAAAGAGGCCCGGGAGCGGTGCTTAGCTCTGCAGAGCACCGTACCTTCGTCTTTAGCCTCTCTTCTCGTCTACCATCTTAGCAAAAAGCTTTTCCACTCTGTCTGGCAAGGAGAAACTGTGCCAGCACAAAAAACATCTCCCATCGTGTTCTAGAGGCTGCACGGAGGTCTGCCGAGTGTTTTGCAAGAAGAGAAAGAAAGTTGTCCAAAACAGCTTGCAATCGAATGTTCATGTGAATAGAAAAGGCATGAGAGATGTCAGGTACTGTTTTCTCTCTGTTGGCAAGCTGCGCACACAATCGCAGTGTTGTACAGCTTGTTTCATCACCTTTGCGAAGCTGCCGCTCTCTCCGGCTCCCGGAGACGAAGAAGCTGCTTCTTCGCGCAAAGACGATTTTGCCGCTCACAGTGCTCTGCAGTGTGCGTCTAATGCCGAAAGAGGCCCGGGAGCGGTGCTTAGCTCTGCAGAGCACCGTACCTTCGTCTTTAGCTCTCTCTTCTCGTCTACATCTTAGCAAAAAGCTTTTCCACTGTGTCTGGCAAGGAGAAACTGTGCCAGCACAGAAAACATCTCCCATCGTGTTCTAGAGGCTGCACGGAGGTCTGCCGAGTGTTTTGCAAGAAGTGAAAGAAAGTTGTCCAAAACAGCTTGCAATCGAATGTTCATGTGAATAGAAAAGGCAGGAGAGTGGTCAGGTACTGTTTTCTCTCAGTTGGCAAGCTGCGCACACAATCGCAGTGTTGTACAGCTTGTTTCATCACCTTTGCGAAGTTGCCGCTCTCTCCGGCTCCCGGAGACGAAGAAGCTGCTTCTTCGCGCAAAGACGATTCTGCCGCTCACAGTGCTCTGCAGTGTGTGTCTTCTGCCGAAAGAGATCCGGGAGCTGTGCTTAGCTCTGCAGAGCACCGTACCTTCGTCTTTAGCCTCTCTTCTCGTCTACATCTTAGCAAAAAGCTTTTCCACTCTGTATGGCAAGGAGAAACTGTGCCAGCACAGAAAACATCTCCCATCGTGTTCTAGAGGCTGCACGGAGGTCTGCCGAGTGTTTTGCAAGAAGAGAAAGAAAGTTGTCCAAAACAGCTTGCAATCGAATGTTCATGTGAATAGAAAAGGCAGGAGAGTGGTCAGGTACTGTTTTCTCTCTGTTGGCAAGCTGCGCACACAATCGCAGTGTTGTACAGCTTGTTTCATCACCTTTGCGAAGCTGCCGCTCTCTCCGGCTCCCGGACACGAAGAAGCTGCTTCTTCGCGCAAAGACGATTCTGCCGCTCACAGTGCTCTGCGGGTGTGCGCCTTCTGCCGAAAGAGGCCCGGGAGCGGTGCTTAGCTCTGCAGAGCACCGTACCTTCGTCTTTAGCCTCTCTTCTCGTCTACATCTTAGCAAAAAGCTTTTCCACTCTGTCTGGCAAGGAGAAACTGTGCCAGCATAGAAAACATCTCCCATCGTGTTCTAGGGGCTGCACGGAGGTCTGCCGAGTGTTTTGCAAGAAGAGAAAGAAAGTTGTCCAAAACAGCTTGCAATCGAATGTTCATGTGAATAGAAAAGACATGAGAGATGTCAGGTACTGTTTTCTCTCAGTTGGCAAGCTGCGCACACAATCGCAGTGTGGTACAGCTTGTTTCATCACCTTTGCGAAGCTGCCGCTCTCTCCGGCTCCCGGACACGAAGAAGCTGCTTCTTCGCGCAAAGACGATTTTGCCGCTCACAGTGCTCTGCAGTGTGTGTCTAATGCCGAAAGAGGCCCGGGAGCGGTGCTTAGCTCTGCACAGATCCGTACCTTCGTCTTTAGCCTCTCTTCTCATCTACATCTTAGCAAAAAGCTTTTCCACTCTGTCTGGCAAGGAGAAACTGTGCCAGCACAGAAAACATCTCCCATCATGTTCTAGAGGCTGCACGGAGGTCTGCCGAGTGTTTTGCAAGAAGAGAAAGAAAGTTGTCCAAAACAGCTTGCAATCGAATGTTCATGTGAATAGAAAAGGCAGGAGAGTGGTCAGGTACTGTTTTCTCTCAGTTGGCAAGCTGCGCACCACAATCGCAGTGTTGTACAGCTTGTTTCATCACCTTTGCGAAGCTGCCGCTCTCTCCGGCTCCCGGAGACGAAGAAGCTGCTTCTTCGCGCAAAGACGATTCTGCCGCTCACAGTGCTCTGCAGTGTGTGTCTAATGCCGAAAGAGGCCCGGGAGCGGTGCTTAGCTCTGCAGAGCACCGTACCTTCGTCTTTAGCCTCTCTTCTCGTCTACATCTTAGCAAAAAGCTTTTCCACTGTGTCTGGCAAGGAGAAACTGTGCCTGCACAGAAAACATCTCCCATCGTGTGCTAGAGGCTGCACGGAGGTCTGCCGAGTGTTTTGCAAGAAGAGAAAGAAAGTTGTCCAAAACAGCTTGCAATCGAATGTTCATGTGAATAGAAAAGGCAGGAGAGTGGTCAGGTACTGTTTTCTCTCAGTTGGCAAGCTGCGCACACAATCGCAGTGTTGTACAGCTTGTTTCATCACCTTTGCGAAGCTGCCGCTCTCTCCGGCTCCCGGAGACGAAGAAGCTGCTTCTTCGCGCAAAGACGATTCTGCCGCTCACAGTGCTCTGCAGTGTGTGTCTAATGCCGAAAGAGGCCCGGGAGCGGTGCTTAGCTCTGCAGAGCACCGTACCTTCGTCTTTAGCCTCTCTTCTCGTCTACATCTTAGCAAAAAGCTTTTCCACTCTGTCTGGCAAGGAGAAACTGTGCCAGCACAAAAAACATCTCCCATCGTGTTCTAGAGGCTGCACGGAGGTCTGCCGAGTGTTTTGCAAGAAGAGAAAAGAAAGTTGTCCAAAACAGCTTGCAATCGAATGTTCATGTGAATAGAAAAGGCAGGAAAGTGGTCAAATACTGTTTTCTCTCAGTTGGCAAGCTGCGCACACACTCGCAGTGTTGTACAGCTTGTTTCATCACCTTTGCGAAGTTGCCGCTCTCTCCGGCTCCCGGAGACGAAGAAGCTGCTTCTTCGCGCAAAGACGATTCTGCCGCTCACAGTGCTCTGCAGTGTGTGTCTAATGCCGAAAGAGGCCCGGGAGCGGTGCTTAGCTCTGCAGAGCACCGTACCTTCGTCTTTAGCCTCTCTTCTCGTCTACATCTTAGCAAAAAGCTTTTCCACTGTGTCTGGCAAGGAGAAACTGTGCCAGCACAAAAAACATCTCCCATCGTGTTCTAGAGGCTGCACGGAGGTCTGCCGAGTGTTTTGCAAGAAGAGAAAGAAAGTTGTCCAAAACAGCTTGCAATCGAATGTTCATGTGAATAGAAAAGGCAGGAAAGTGGTCAAATACTGTTTTCTCTCAGTTGGCAAGCTGCGCACACACTCGCAGTGTTGTACAGCTTGTTTCATCACCTTTGCGAAGTTGCCGCTCTCTCCGGCTCCCGGAGACGAAGAAGCTGCTTCTTCGCGCAAAGACGATTCTGCCGCTCACAGTGCTCTGCAGTGTGTGTCTAATGCCGAAAGAGGCCCGGGAGCGGTGCTTAGCTCTGCAGAGCACCGTACCTTCGTCTTTAGCCTCTCTTCTCGTCTACATCTTAGCAAAAAGCTTTTCCACTGTGTCTGGCAAGGAGAAACTGTGCCAGCACAAAAAACATCTCCCATCGTGTTCTAGAGGCTGCACGGAGGTCTGCCGAGTGTTTTGCAAGAAGAGAAAGAAAGTTGTCCAAAACAGCTTGCAATCGAATGTTCATGTGAATAGAAAAGGCAGGAGAGTGGTCAGGTACTGTTTTCTCTCAGTTGGCAAGCTGCGCACACAATCGCAGTGTTGTACAGCTTGTTCCATCACCTTTGCCAAGTTGCCGCTCCCTCCGGCTCCCGGAGAGGAAGAAGCTGCTTCTTCGCGCAAAGACGATTCTGCCGCTCACAGTGCTCTGCAGTGTGTGTCTAATGCCGAAAGAGGCCCGGGAGCGGTGCTTAGCTCTGCACAGATCCGTACCTTCGTCTTTAGCCTCTCTTCTCGTCTACATCTTAGCAAAAAGCTTTTCCACTGTGTCTGGCAAGGAGAAACTGTGCCAGCACAAAAAACATCTCCCATCGTGTTCTAGAGGCTGCACGGAGGTCTGCGAGTGTTTTGCAAGAAGAGAAAGAAAGTTGTCCAAAACAGCTTGCAATCGAATGTTCATGTGAATAGAAAAGGCAGGAAAGTGGTCAAATACTGTTTTCTCTCAGTTGGCAAGCTGCGCACACACTCGCAGTGTTGTACAGCTTGTTTCATCACCTTTGCGAAGTTGCCGCTCTCTCCGGCTCCCGGAGACGAAGAAGCTGCTTCTTCGCGCAAAGACGATTCTGCCGCTCACAGTGCTCTGCAGTGTGTGTCTAATGCCGAAAGAGGCCCGGGAGCGGTGCTTAGCTCTGCAGAGCACCGTACCTTCGTCTTTAGCCTCTCTTCTCGTCTACATCTTAGCAAAAAGCTTTTCCACTGTGTCTGGCAAGGAGAAACTGTGCCAGCACAAAAAACATCTCCCATCGTGTTCTAGAGGCTGCACGGAGGTCTGCCGAGTGTTTTGCAAGAAGAGAAAGAAAGTTGTCCAAAACAGCTTGCAATCGAATGTTCATGTGAATAGAAAAGGCAGGAGAGTGGTCAGGTACTGTTTTCTCTCAGTTGGCAAGCTGCGCACACAATCGCAGTGTTGTACAGCTTGTTTCATCACCTTTGCGAAGTTGCCGCTCTCTCCGGCTCCCGGAGACGAAGAAGCTGCTTCTTCGCGCAAAGACGATTCTGCCGCTCACAGTGCTCTGCGGTGTGCGCCTTCTGCCGAAAGAGGCCCGGGAGCGGTGCTTAGCTCTGCAGAGCACCGTACCTTCGTCTTTAGCCTCTCTTCTCGTCTACATCAGAGCAAAAAGCTTTTCCACTCTGTATGCAAGGAGAAACTGTGCCAGCACAGAAAACATCTCCCATCGTGTTCTAGAGGCTGCACGGAGGTCTGCCGAGTGTTTTGCAAGAAGAGAAAGAAAGTTGTCCAAAACAGCTTGCAATCGAATGTTCATGTGAATAGAAAAGGCAGAAGAGTGGTCAGGTACTGTTTTCTCTCAGTTGGCAAGCTGCGCACACAATCGCAGTGTTGTACAGCTTGTTTCATCACCTTTGCCAAGTTGCCGCTCCTCCGGCTCCCGGAGAGGAAGAAGCTGCTTCTTCGCGCAAAGACGATTCTGCCGCTCACAGTGCTCTGCAGTGTGTGTCTAATGCCGAAAGAGGCCCGGGAGCGGTGCTTAGCTCTGCACAGATCCGTACCTTCGTCTTTAGCCTCTCTTCTCGTCTACATCTTAGCAAAAAGCTTTTCCACTCTGTCTGCAAGGAGAAACTGTGCCAGCACAGAAAACATCTCCCATCGTGTTCTAGAGGCTGCACGGAGGTCTGCCGAGTGTTTTGCAAGAAGAGAAAGAAAGTTGTCCAAAACAGCTTGCAATCGAATGTTCATGTGAATAGAAAAGGCAGGAGAGTGGTCAGGGACTGTTTTCTCTCAGTTGGCAAGCTGCGCACACAATCGCAGTGTTGTACAGCTTGTTTCATCACCTTTGCGAAGCTGCCGCTCTCTCCGGCTCCCGGAGACGAAGAAGCTGCTTCTTCGCGCAAAGACGATTCTGCCGCTCACAGTGCTCTGCAGTGTGTGTCTAATGCCGAAAGAGGCCCGGGAGCGGTGCTTAGCTCTGCAGAGCACCGTACCTTCGTCTTTAGCCTCTCTTCTCGTCTACATCTTAGCAAAAAGCTTTTCCACTCTGTCTGGCAAGGAGAAACTGTGCCAGCACAAAAAACATCTCCCATCGTGTTCTAGAGGCTGCACGGAGGTCTGCCGAGTGTTTTGCAAGAAGAGAAAGAAAGTTGTCCAAAACAGCTTGCAATCGAATGTTCATGTGAATAGAAAAGGCAGGAAAGTGGTCAAATACTGTTTTCTCTCAGTTGGCAAGCTGCGCACACACTCGCAGTGTTGTACAGCTTGTTTCATCACCTTTGCGAAGTTGCCGCTCTCTCCGGCTCCCGGAGACGAAGAAGCTGCTTCTTCGCGCAAAGACGATTCTGCCGCTCACAGTGCTCTGCAGTGTGTGTCTAATGCCGAAAGAGGCCCGGGAGCGGTGCTTAGCTCTGCAGAGCACCGTACCTTCGTCTTTAGCCTCTCTTCTCGTCTACATCTTAGCAAAAAGCTTTTCCACTGTGTCTGGCAAGGAGAAACTGTGCCAGCACAAAAAACATCTCCCATCGTGTTCTAGAGGCTGCACGGAGGTCTGCCGAGTGTTTTGCAAGAAGAGAAAGAAAGTTGTCCAAAACAGCTTGCAATCGAATGTTCATGTGAATAGAAAAGGCAGGAGAGTGGTCAGGTACTGTTTTCTCTCAGTTGGCAAGCTGCGCACACAATCGCAGTGTTGTAAAGCTTGTTTCATCACCTTTGCCAAGTTGCCGCTCTCTCCGGCTCCCGGAGACGAAGAAGCTGCTTCTTCGCGCAAAGACGATTCTGCCGCTCACAGTGCTCTGCGGTGTGCGCCTTCTGCCGAAAGAGGCCCGGGAGCGGTGCTTAGCTCTGCAGAGCACCGTACCTTCGTCTTTAGCCTCTCTTCTCGTCTACATCAGAGCAAAAAGCTTTTCCACTCTGTCTGGCAAGGAGAAACTGTGCCAGCACAGAAAACATCTCCCATCGTGTTCTAGAGGCTGCACGGAGGTCTGCCGAGTGTTTTGCAAGAAGAGAAAGAAAGTTGTCCAAAACAGCTTGCAATCGAATGTTCATGTGAATAGAAAAGGCAGAAGAGTGGTCAGGTACTGTTTTCTCTCAGTTGGCAAGCTGCGCACACAATCGCAGTGTTGTACAGCTTGTTTCATCACCTTTGCCAAGTTGCCGCTCCCTCCGGCTCCCGGAGAGGAAGAAGCTGCTTCTTCGCGCAAAGACGATTCTGCCGCTCACAGTGCTCTGCAGTGTGTGTCTAATGCCGAAAGAGGCCCGGGAGCGGTGCTTAGCTCTGCACAGATCCGTACCTTCGTCTTTAGCCTCTCTTCTCGTCTACATCTTAGCAAAAAGCTTTTCCACTCTGTCTGGCAAGGAGAAACTGTGCCAGCACAGAAAACATCTCCCATCGTGTTCTAGAGGCTGCACGGAGGTCTGCCGAGTGTTTTGCAAGAAGAGAAAGAAAGTTGTCCAAAACAGCTTGCAATCGAATGTTCATGTGAATAGAAAAGGCAGGAGAGTGGTCAGGGACTGTTTTCTCTCAGTTGGCAAGCTGCGCACACAATCGCAGTGTTGTACAGCTTGTTTCATCACCTTTGCGAAGCTGCCGCTCTCTCCGGCTCCCGGAGACGAAGAAGCTGCTTCTTCGCGCAAAGACGATTCTGCCGCTCACAGTGCTCTGCAGTGTGTGTCTAATGCCGAAAGAGGCCCGGGAGCGGTGCTTAGCTCTGCAGAGCACCGTACCTTCGTCTTTAGCCTCTCTTCTCGTCTACATCTTAGCAAAAAGCTTTTCCACTGGTACTGGCAAGGAGAAACTGTGCCTGCACAGAAAACATCTCCCATCGTGTGCTAGAGGCTGCACGGAGGTCTGCCGAGTGTTTTGCAAGAAGAGAAAGAAAGTTGTCCAAAACAGCTTGCAATCGAATGTTCATGTGAATAGAAAAGGCAGGAGAGTGGTCAGGTACTGTTTTCTCTCAGTTGGCAAGCTGCGCACACAATCGCAGTGTTGTACAGCTTGTTTCATCACCTTTGCGAAGCTGCCGCTCTCTCCGGCTCCCGGAGACGAAGAAGCTGCTTCTTCGCGCAAAGACGATTCTGCCGCTCACAGTGCTCTGCAGTGTGTGTCTAATGCCGAAAGAGGCCCGGGAGCGGTGCTTAGCTCTGCAGAGCACCGTACCTTCGTCTTTAGCCTCTCTTCTCGTCTACATCTTAGCAAAAAGCTTTTCCACTCTGTCTGGCAAGGAGAAACTCTGCCAGCACAAAAAACATCTCCCATCGTGTTCTAGAGGCTGCACGGAGGTCTGCCGAGTGTTTTGCAAGAAGAGAAAGAAAGTTGTCCAAAACAGCTTGCAATCGAATGTTCATGTGAATAGAAAAGGCAGGAAAGTGGTCAAATACTGTTTTCTCTCAGTTGGCAAGCTGCGCACACACTCGCAGTGTTGTACAGCTTGTTTCATCACCTTTGCCAAGTTGCCGCTCTCTCCGGCTCCCGGAGACGAAGAAGCTGCTTCTTCGCGCAAAGACGATTCTGCCGCTCACAGTGCTCTGCAGTGTGTGTCTAATGCCGAAAAGGCCCGGGAGCGGTGCTTAGCTCTGCAGAGCACCGTACCTTCGTCTTTAGCCTCTCTTCTCGTCTACATCTTAGCAAAAAGCTTTTCCACTGTGTCTGGCAAGGAGAAACTGTGCCAGCACAAAAAACATCTCCCATCGTGTTCTAGAGGCTGCACGGAGGTCTGCCGAGTGTTTTGCAAGAAGAGAAAGAAAGTTGTCCAAAACAGCTTGCAATCGAATGTTCATGTGAATAGAAAAGGCAGGAGAGTGGTCAGGTACTGTTTTCTCTCAGTTGGCAAGCTGCGCACACAATCGCAGTGTTGTACAGCTTGTTTCATCACCTTTGCGAAGTTGCCGCTCTCTCCGGCTCCCGGAGACGAAGAAGCTGCTTCTTCGCGCAAAGACGATTCTGCCGCTCACAGTGCTCTGCGGTGTGCGCCTTCTGCCGAAAGAGGCCCGGGAGCGGTGCTTAGCTCTGCAGAGCACCGTACCTTCGTCTTTAGCCTCTCTTCTCGTCTACATCTTAGCAAAAAGCTTTTCCACTCTGTCTGGCAAGGAGAAACTGTGCCAGCACAGAAAACATCTCCCATCGTGTTCTAGAGGCTGCACGGAGGTCTGCCGAGTGTTTTGCAAGAAGAGAAAGAAAGTTGTCCAAAACAGCTTGCAATCGAATGTTCATGTGAATAGAAAAGGCAGGAGAGTGGTCAGGTACTGTTTTCTCTCAGTTGGCAAGCTGCGCACACAATCGCAGTGTTGTACAGCTTGTTTCATCACCTTTGCCAAGTTGCCGCTCTCTCCGGCTCCCGGAGACGAAGAAGCTGCTTCTTCGCGCAAAGACGATTCTGCCGCTCACAGTGCTCTGCAGTGTGTGTCTAATGCCGAAAGAGGCCCGGGAGCGGTGCTTAGCTCTGCAGAGCACCGTACCTTCGTCTTTAGCCTCTCTTCTCGTCTACATCTTAGCAAAAAGCTTTTCCACTCTGTCTGGCAAGGAGAAACTGTGCCAGCACAGAAAACATCTCCCATCGTGTTCTAGAGGCTGCACGGAGGTCTGCCGAGTGTTTTGCAAGAAGAGAAAGAAAGTTGTCCAAAACAGCTTGCAATCGAATGTTCATGTGAATAGAAAAGGCAGGAGAGTGGTCAGGTACTGTTTTCTCTCAGTTGGCGAGCTGCGCACACAATCGCAGTGTTGTACAGCTTGTTTCATCACCTTTGCGAAGCTGCCGCTCTCTCCGGCTCCCGGAGACGAAGAAGCTGCTTCTTCGCGCAAAGACGATTCTGCCGCTCACAGTGCTCTGCAGTGTGTGTCTAATGCCGAAAGAGGCCCAGGAGCGGTGCTTAGCTCTGCAGAGCACCGTACCTTCGTCTTTAGCCTCTCTTCTCGTCTACATCTTAGCAAAAAGCTTTTCCACTGTGTCTGGCAAGGAGAAACTGTGCCAGCACAGAAAACATCTCCCATCGTGTTCTAGAGGCTGCACGGAGGTCTGCCGAGTGTTTTGCAAGAAGTGAAAGAAAGTTGTCCAAAACAGCTTGCAATCGAATGTTCATGTGAATAGAAAAGGCAGGAGAGTGGTCAGGTACTGTTTTCTCTCAGTTGGCAAGCTGCGCACACAATCGCAGTGTTGTACAGCTTGTTTCATCATCTTTGCGAAGTTGCCGCTCTCTCCGGCTCCCGGAGACGAAGAAGCTGCTTCTTCGCGCAAAGACGATTCTGCCGCTCACAGTGCTCTGCAGTGTGTGTCTAATGCCGAAAGAGATCCGGGAGCTGTGCTTAGCTCTGCAGAGCACCGGACCTTCGTCTTTAGCCTCTCTTCTCGTCTACATCTTAGCAAAAAGCTTTTCCACTCTGTATGGCAAGGAGAAACTGTGCCAGCACAGAAAACATCTCCCATCGTGTTCTAGAGGCTGCACGGAGGTCTGCCGAGTGTTTTGCAAGAAGAGAAAGAAAGTTGTCCAAAACAGCTTGCAATCGAATGTTCATGTGAATAGAAAAGGCAGGAGAGTGGTCAGGTACTGTTTTCTCTCTGTTGGCAAGCTGCGCACACAATCGCAGTGTTGTACAGCTTGTTTCATCACCTTTGCGAAGCTGCCGCTCTCTCCGGCTCCCGGACACGAAGAAGCTGCTTCTTCGCGCAAAGACGATTTTGCCGCTCACAGTGCTCTGCAGTGTGCGTCTAATGCCGAAAGAGGCCCGGGAGCGGTGCTTAGCTCTGCAGAGCACCGTACCTTCGTCTTTAGCCTCTCTTCTCGTCTACATCTTAGCAAAAAGCTTTTCCACTATGTCTGGCAAGGAGAAACTGTGCCAGCACAGAAAACATCTCCCATCGTGTTCTAGAGGCTGCACGGAGGTCTGCCGAGTGTTTTGCAAGAAGAGAAAGAAAGTTGTCCAAAACAGCTTGCAATCGAATGTTCATGTGAATAGAAAAGGCAGGAGAGTGGTCAGGTACTGTTTTCTCTCAGTTGGCAAGCTGCGCACACAATCGCAGTGTTGTACAGCTTGTTTCATCACCTTTGCGAAGCTGCCGCTCTCTCCGGCTCCCGGAGACGAAGAAGCTGCTTCTTCGCGCAAAGACGATTCTGCCGCTCACAGTGCTCTGCAGTGTGTGTCTAATGCCGAAAGAGGCCCGGGAGCGGTGCTTATCTCTGCAGAGCACCGTACCTTCGTCTTTAGCCTCTCTTCTCGTCTACATCTTAGCAAAAAGCTTTTCCACTGTGTCTGGCAAGGAGAAACTGTGCCAGCACAGAAAACATCTCCCATTGTGTTCTAGAGGCTGCACGGAGGTCTGCCGAGTGTTTTGCAAGAAGAGAAAGAAAGTTGTCCAAAACAGCTTGCAATCGAATGTTCATGTGAATAGAAAAGGCAGGAGAGTGGTCAGGTACTGTTTTCTCTCAGTTGGCAAGCTGCGCACACAATCGCAGTGTTGTACAGCTTGTTTCATCACCTTTGCGAAGCTGCCGCTCTCTCCGGCTCCCGGAGACGAAGAAGCTGCTTCTTCGCGCAAAGACGATTCTGCCGCTCACAGTGCTCTGCAGTGTATGTCTAATGCCGAAAGAGGCCCGGGAGCGGTGCTTAGCTCTGCAGAGCACCGTACCTTCGTCTTTAGCCTCTCTTCTCGTCTACATCTTAGCAAAAAGCTTTTCCACTCTGTCTGGCAAGGAGAAACTGTGCCAGCACAGAAAACATCTCCCATCGTGTTCTAGAGGCTGCACGGAGGTCTGCCGAGTGTTTTGCAAGAAGAGAAAGAAAGTTGTCCAAAACAGCTTGCAATCGAATGTTCATGTGAATAGAAAAGGCAGGAGAGTGGTCAGGTACTGTTTTCTCTCAGTTGGCAAGCTGCGCACACAATCGCAGTGTTGTACAGCTTGTTTCATCACCTTTGCGAAGTTGCCGCTCTCTCCGGCTCCCGGAGACGAAGAAGCTGCTTCTTCGCGCAAAGACGATTCTGCCGCTCACAGTGCTCTGCGGTGTGCGCCTTCTGCCGAAAGAGGCCCGGGAGCGGTGCTTAGCTCTGCAGAGCACCGTACCTTCGTCTTTAGCCTCTCTTCTCGTCTACATCTTAGCAAAAAGCTTTTCCACTCTGTCTGGCAAGGAGAAACTGTGCCAGCATAGAAAACATCTCCCATCGTGTTCTAGGGGCTGCACGGAGGTCTGCCGAGTGTTTTGCAAGAAGAGAAAGAAAGTTGTCCAAAACAGCTTGCAATCGAATGTTCATGTGAATAGAAAAGACATGAGAGATGTCAGGTACTGTTTTCTCTCAGTTGGCAAGCTGCGCACACAATCGCAGTGTTGTACAGCTTGTTTCATCACCTTTGCGAAGCTGCCGCTCTCTCCGGCTCCCGGACACGAAGAAGCTGCTTCTTCGCGCAAAGACGATTTTGCCGCTCACAGTGCTCTGCAGTGTGTGTCTAATGCCGAAAGAGGCCCGGGAGCGGTGCTTAGCTCTGCACAGATCCGTACCTTCGTCTTTAGCCTCTCTTCTCGTCTACATCTTAGCAAAAAGCTTTTCCACTGTGTCTGGCAAGGAGAAACTGTGCCAGCACAGAAAACATCTCCCATCGTGTTCTAGAGGCTGCACGGAGGTCTGCCGAGTGTTTTGCAAGAAGAGAAAGAAAGTTGTCCAAAACAGCTTGCAATCGAATGTTCATGTGAATAGAAAAGGCAGGAGAGTGGTCAGGTACTGTTTTCTCTCAGTTGGCAAGCTGCGCACACAATCGCAGTGTTGTACAGCTTGTTTCATCACCTTTGCGAAGCTGCCGCTCTCTCCGGCTCCCGGAGACGAAGAAGCTGCTTCTTCGCGCAAAGACGATTCTGCCGCTCACAGTGCTCTGCAGTGTGTGTCTAATGCCGAAAGAGGCCCGGGAGCGGTGCTTAGCTCTGCAGAGCACCGTACCTTCGTCTTTAGCCTCTCTTCTCGTCTACATCTTAGCAAAAAGCTTTTCCACTGTGTCTGGCAAGGAGAAACTGTGCCTGCACAGAAAACATCTCCCATCGTGTGCTAGAGGCTGCACGGAGGTCTGCCGAGTGTTTTGCAAGAAGAGAAAGAAAGTTGTCCAAAACAGCTTGCAATCGAATGTTCATGTGAATAGAAAAGGCAGGAGAGTGGTCAGGTACTGTTTTCTCTCAGTTGGCAAGCTGCGCACACAATCGCAGTGTTGTACAGCTTGTTTCATCACCTTTGCGAAGCTGCCGCTCTCTCCGGCTCCCGGAGACGAAGAAGCTGCTTCTTCGCGCAAAGACGATTCTGCCGCTCACAGTGCTCTGCAGTGTGTGTCTAATGCCGAAAGAGGCCCGGGAGCGGTGCTTAGCTCTGCAGAGCACCGTACCTTCGTCTTTAGCCTCTCTTCTCGTCTACATCTTAGCAAAAAGCTTTTCCACTGTGTCTGGCAAGGAGAAACTGTGCCAGCACAAAAAACATCTCCCATCGTGTTCTAGAGGCTGCACGGAGGTCTGCCGAGTGTTTTGGAAGAAGAGAAAGAAAGTTGTCCAAAACAGCTTGCAATCGAATGTTCATGTGAATAGAAAAGGCAGGAAAGTGGTCAAATACTGTTTTCTCTCAGTTGGCAAGCTGCGCACACACTCGCAGTGTTGTACAGCTTGTTTCATCACCTTTGCGAAGTTGCCGCTCTCTCCGGCTCCCGGAGACGAAGAAGCTGCTTCTTCGCGCAAAGACGATTCTGCCGCTCACAGTGCTCTGCAGTGTGTGTCTAATGCCGAAAGAGGCCCGGGAGCGGTGCTTAGCTCTGCAGAGCACCGTACCTTCGTCTTTAGCCTCTCTTCTCGTCTACATCTTAGCAAAAAGCTTTTCCACTGTGTCTGGCAAGGAGAAACTGTGCCAGCACAAAAAACATCTCCCATCGTGTTCTAGAGGCTGCACGGAGGTCTGCCGAGTGTTTTGCAAGAAGAGAAAGAAAGTTGTCCAAAACAGCTTGCAATCGAATGTTCATGTGAATAGAAAAGGCAGGAAAGTGGTCAAATACTGTTTTCTCTCAGTTGGCAAGCTGCGCACACACTCGCAGTGTTGTACAGCTTGTTTCATCACCTTTGCGAAGTTGCCGCTCTCTCCGGCTCCCGGAGACGAAGAAGCTGCTTCTTCGCGCAAAGACGATTCTGCCGCTCACAGTGCTCTGCAGTGTGTGTCTAATGCCGAAAGAGGCCCGGGAGCGGTGCTTAGCTCTGCAGAGCACCGTACCTTCGTCTTTAGCCTCTCTTCTCGTCTACATCTTAGCAAAAAGCTTTTCCACTGTGTCTGGCAAGGAGAAACTGTGCCAGCACAAAAAACATCTCCCATCGTGTTCTAGAGGCTGCACGGAGGTCTGCCGAGTGTTTTGCAAGAAGAGAAAGAAAGTTGTCCAAAACAGCTTGCAATCGAATGTTCATGTGAATAGAAAAGGCAGGAGAGTGGTCAGGTACTGTTTTCTCTCAGTTGGCAAGCTGCGCACACAATCGCAGTGTTGTACAGCTTGTTTCATCACCTTTGCCAAGTTGCCGCTCCCTCCGGCTCCCGGAGAGGAAGAAGCTGCTTCTTCGCGCAAAGACGATTCTGCCGCTCACAGTGCTCTGCAGTGTGTGTCTAATGCCGAAAGAGGCCCGGGAGCGGTGCTTAGCTCTGCACAGATCCGTACCTTCGTCTTTAGCCTCTCTTCTCGTCTACATCTTAGCAAAAAGCTTTTCCACTCTGTCTGGCAAGGAGAAACTGTGCCAGCACAAAAAACATCTCCCATCGTGTTCTAGAGGCTGCACGGAGGTCTGCCGAGTGTTTTGCAAGAAGAGAAAGAAAGTTGTCCAAAACAGCTTGCAATCGAATGTTCATGTGAATAGAAAAGGCAGGAGAGTGGTCAGGTACTGTTTTCTCTCAGTTGGCAAGCTGCGCACACAATCGCAGTGTTGTACAGCTTGTTTCATCACCTTTGCGAAGTTGCCGCTCTCTCCGGCTCCCGGAGACGAAGAAGCTGCTTCTTCGCGCAAAGACGATTCTGCCGCTCACAGTGCTCTGCGGTGTGCGCCTTCTGCCGAAAGAGGCCCGGGAGCGGTGCTTAGCTCTGCAGAGCACCGTACCTTCGTCTTTAGCCTCTCTTCTCGTCTACATCAGAGCAAAAAGCTTTTCCACTCTGTCTGGCAAGGAGAAACTGTGCCAGCACAGAAAACATCTCCCATCGTGTTCTAGAGGCTGCACGGAGGTCTGCCGAGTGTTTTGCAAGAAGAGAAAGAAAGTTGTCCAAAACAGCTTGCAATCGAATGTTCATGTGAATAGAAAAGGCAGAAGAGTGGTCAGGTACTGTTTTCTCTCAGTTGGCAAGCTGCGCACACAATCGCAGTGTTGTACAGCTTGTTTCATCACCTTTGCCAAGTTGCCGCTCCCTCCGGCTCCCGGAGAGGAAGAAGCTGCTTCTTCGCGCAAAGACGATTCTGCCACTCACAGTGCTCTGCAGTGTGTGTCTAATGCCGAAAGAGGCCCGGGAGCGGTGCTTAGCTCTGCACAGATCCGTACCTTCGTCTTTAGCCTCTCTTCTCGTCTACATCTTAGCAAAAAGCTTTTCCACTCTGTCTGGCAAGGAGAAACTGTGCCAGCACAAAAAACATCTCCCATCGTGTTCTAGAGGCTGCACGGAGGTCTGCCGAGTGTTTTGCAAGAAGAGAAAGAAAGTTGTCCAAAACAGCTTGCAATCGAATGTTCATGTGAATAGAAAAGGCAGGAGAGTGGTCAGGGACTGTTTTCTCTCAGTTGGCAAGCTGCGCACGCAATCGCAGTGTTGTACAGCTTGTTTCATCACCTTTGCGAAGCTGCCGCTCTCTCCGGCTCCCGGAGACGAACAAGCTGCTTCTTCGCGCAAAGACGATTCTGCCGCTCACAGTGCTCTGCAGTGTGTGTCTAATGCCGAAAGAGGCCCGGGAGCGGTGCTTAGCTCTGCAGAGCACCGTACCTTCGTCTTTAGCCTCTCTTCTCGTCTACATCTTAGCAAAAAGCTTTTCCACTCTGTCTGGCAAGGAGAAACTGTGCCAGCACAAAAAACATCTCCCATCGTGTTCTAGAGGCTGCACGGAGGTCTGCCGAGTGTTTTGCAAGAAGAGAAAGAAAGTTGTCCAAAACAGCTTGCAATCGAATGTTCATGTGAATAGAAAAGGCAGGAAAGTGGTCAAATACTGTTTTCTCTCAGTTGGCAAGCTGCGCACACACTCGCAGTGTTGTACAGCTTGTTTCATCACCTTTGCGAAGTTGCCGCTCTCTCCGGCTCCCGGAGACGAAGAAGCTGCTTCTTCGCGCAAAGACGATTCTGCCGCTCACAGTGCTCTGCAGTGTGTGTCTAATGCCGAAAGAGGCCCGGGAGCGGTGCTTAGCTCTGCAGAGCACCGTACCTTCGTCTTTAGCCTCTCTTCTCGTCTACATCTTAGCAAAAAGCTTTTCCACTGTGTCTGGCAAGGAGAAACTGTGCCAGCACAAAAAACATCTCCCATCGTGTTCTAGAGGCTGCACGGAGGTCTGCCGAGTGTTTTGCAAGAAGAGAAAGAAAGTTGTCCAAAACAGCTTGCAATCGAATGTTCATGTGAATAGAAAAGGCAGGAGAGTGGTCAGGTACTGTTTTCTCTCAGTTGGCAAGCTGCGCACACAATCGCAGTGTTGTAAAGCTTGTTTCATCACCTTTGCCAAGTTGCCGCTCTCTCCGGCTCCCGGAGACGAAGAAGCTGCTTCTTCGCGCAAAGACGATTCTGCCGCTCACAGTGCTCTGCGGTGTGCGCCTTCTGCCGAAAGAGGCCCGGGAGCGGTGCTTAGCTCTGCAGAGCACCGTACCTTCGTCTTTAGCCTCTCTTCTCGTCTACATCAGAGCAAAAAGCTTTTCCACTCTGTCTGGCAAGGAGAAACTTTGCCAGCACAGAAAACATCTCCCATCGTGTTCTAGAGGCTGCACGGAGGTCTGCCGAGTGTTTTGCAAGAAGAGAAAGAAAGTTGTCCAAAACAGCTTGCAATCGAATGTTCATGTGAATAGAAAAGGCAGAAGAGTGGTCAGGTACTGTTTTCTCTCAGTTGGCAAGCTGCGCACACAATCGCAGTGTTGTACAGCTTGTTTCATCACCTTTGCCGAGTTGCCGCTCCCTCCGGCTCCCGGAGAGGAAGAAGCTGCTTCTTCGCGCAAAGACGATTCTGCCGCTCACAGTGCTCTGCAGTGTGTGTCTAATGCCGAAAGAGGCCCGGGAGCGGTGCTTAGCTCTGCACAGATCCGTACCTTCGTCTTTAGCCTCTCTTCTCGTCTACATCTTAGCAAAAAGCTTTTCCACTCTGTCTGGCAAGGAGAAACTGTGCCAGCACAGAAAACATCTCCCATCGTGTTCTAGAGGCTGCACGGAGGTCTGCCGAGTGTTTTGCAAGAAGAGAAAGAAAGTTGTCCAAAACAGCTTGCAATCGAATGTTCATGTGAATAGAAAAGGCAGGAGAGTGGTCAGGGACTGTTTTCTCTCAGTTGGCAAGCTGCGCACACAATCGCAGTGTTGTACAGCTTGTTTCATCACCTTTGCGAAGCTGCCGCTCTCTCCGGCTCCCGGAGACGAAGAAGCTGCTTCTTCGCGCAAAGACGATTCTGCCGCTCACAGTGCTCTGCAGTGTGTGTCTAATGCCGAAAGAGGCCCGGGAGCGGTGCTTAGCTCTGCAGAGCACCGTACCTTCGTCTTTAGCCTCTCTTCTCGTCTACATCTTAGCAAAAAGCTTTTCCACTGGTACTGGCAAGGAGAAACTGTGCCTGCACAGAAAACATCTCCCATCGTGTGCTAGAGGCTGCACGGAGGTCTGCCGAGTGTTTTGCAAGAAGAGAAAGAAAGTTGTCCAAAACAGCTTGCAATCGAATGTTCATGTGAATAGAAAAGGCAGGAGAGTGGTCAGGTACTGTTTTCTCTCAGTTGGCAAGCTGCGCACACAATCGCAGTGTTGTACAGCTTGTTTCATCACCTTTGCGAAGCTGCCGCTCTCTCCGGCTCCCGGAGACGAAGAAGCTGCTTCTTCGCGCAAAGACGATTCTGCCGCTCACAGTGCTCTGCAGTGTGTGTCTAATGCCGAAAGAGGCCCGGGAGCGGTGCTTAGCTCTGCAGAGCACCGTACCTTCGTCTTTAGCCTCTCTTCTCGTCTACATCTTAGCAAAAAGCTTTTCCACTGTGTCTGGCAAGGAGAAACTGTGCCAGCACAGAAAACATCTCCCATCGTGTTCTAGAGGCTGCACGGAGGTCTGCCGAGTGTTTTGCAAGAAGAGAAAGAAAGTTGTCCAAAACAGCTTGCAATCGAATGTTCATGTGAATAGAAAAGGCAGGAGAGTGGTCAGGTACTGTTTTCTCTCAGTTGGCAAGCTGCGCACACAATCGCAGTGTTGTACAGCTTGTTTCATCACCTTTGCGAAGTTGCCGCTCTCTCCGGCTCCCGGAGATGAAGAAGCTGCTTCTTCGCGCAAAGACGATTCTGCCGCTCACAGTGCTCTGCGGTGTGCGCCTTCTGCCGAAAGAGGCCCGGGAGCGGTGCTTAGCTCTGCAGAGCACCGTACCTTCGTCTTTAGCCTCTCTTCTCGTCTACATCTTAGCAAAAAGCTTTTCCACTCTGTCTGGCAAGGAGAAACTGTGCCAGCACAGAAAACATCTCCCATCGTGTTCTAGAGGCTGCACGGAGGTCTGCCGAGTGTTTTGCAAGAAGAGAAAGAAAGTTGTCCAAAACAGCTTGCAATCGAATGTTCATGTGAATAGAAAAGGCAGGAGAGTGGTCAGGTACTGTTTTCTCTCAGTTGGCAAGCTGCGCACACAATCGCAGTGTTGTACAGCTTGTTTCATCACCTTTGCGAAGTTGCCGCTCTCTCCGGCTCCCGGAGACGAAGAAGCTGCTTCTTCGCGCAAAGACGATTCTGCCGCTCACAGTGCTCTGCGGTGTGCGCCTTCTGCCGAAAGAGGCCCGGGAGCGGTGCTTAGCTCTGCAGAGCACCGTACCTTCGTCTTTAGCCTCTCTTCTCGTCTACATCTTAGCAAAAAGCTTTTCCACTCTGTCTGGCAAGGAGAAACTGTGCCAGCATAGAAAACATCTCCCATCGTGTTCTAGGGGCTGCACGGAGGTCTGCCGAGTGTTTTGCAAGAAGAGAAAGAAAGTTGTCCAAAACAGCTTGCAATCGAATGTTCATGTGAATAGAAAAGGCAGGAGAGTGGTCAGGTACTGTTTTCTCTCAGTTGGCAAGCTGCGCACACAATCGCAGTGTTGTACAGCTTGTTTCATCACCTTTGCGAAGCTGCCGCTCTCTCCGGCTCCCGGAGACGAAGAAGCTGCTTCTTCGCGCAAAGACGATTCTGCCGCTCACAGTGCTCTGCAGTGTGTGTCTAATGCCGAAAGAGGCCCGGGAGCGGTGCTTAGCTCTGCAGAGCACCGTACCTTCGTCTTTAGCCTCTCTTCTCGTCTACATCTTAGCAAAAAGCTTTTCCACTCTGTCTGGCAAGGAGAAACTGTGCCAGCACAAAAAACATCTCCCATCGTGTTCTAGAGGCTGCACGGAGGTCTGCCGAGTGTTTTGCAAGAAGAGAAAGAAAGTTGTCCAAAACAGCTTGCAATCGAATGTTCATGTGAATAGAAAAGGCAGGAAAGTGGTCAAATACTGTTTTCTCTCAGTTGGCAAGCTGCGCACACACTCGCAGTGTTGTACAGCTTGTTTCATCACCTTTGCGAAGTTGCCGCTCTCTCCGGCTCCCGGAGACGAAGAAGCTGCTTCTTCGCGCAAAGACGATTCTGCCGCTCACAGTGCTCTGCAGTGTGTGTCTAATGCCGAAAGAGGCCCGGGAGCGGTGCTTAGCTCTGCAGAGCACCGTACCTTCGTCTTTAGCCTCTCTTCTCGTCTACATCTTAGCAAAAAGCTTTTCCACTGTGTCTGGCAAGGAGAAACTGTGCCAGCACAAAAAACATCTCCCATCGTGTTCTAGAGGCTGCACGGAGGTCTGCCGAGTGTTTTGCAAGAAGAGAAAGAAAGTTGTCCAAAACAGCTTGCAATCGAATGTTCATGTGAATAGAAAAGGCAGGAGAGTGGTCAGGTACTGTTTTCTCTCAGTTGGCAAGCTGCGCACACAATCGCAGTGTTGTAAAGCTTGTTTCATCACCTTTGCCAAGTTGCCGCTCTCTCCGGCTCCCGGAGACGAAGAAGCTGCTTCTTCGCGCAAAGACGATTCTGCCGCTCACAGTGCTCTGCGGTGTGCGCCTTCTGCCGAAAGAGGCCCGGGAGCGGTGCTTAGCTCTGCAGAGCACCGTACCTTCGTCTTTAGCCTCTCTTCTCGTCTACATCTTAGCAAAAAGCTTTTCCACTCTGTCTGGCAAGGAGAAACTGTGCCAGCACAGAAAACATCTCCCATCGTGTTCTAGAGGCTGCACGGAGGTCTGCCGAGTGTTTTGCAAGAAGAGAAAGAAAGTTGTCCAAAACAGCTTGCAATCGAATGTTCATGTGAATAGAAAAGGCAGGAGAGTGGTCAGGTACTGTTTTCTCTCAGTTGGCAAGCTGCGCACACAATCGCAGTGTTGTACAGCTTGTTTCATCACCTTTGCGAAGTTGCCGCTCTCTCCGGCTCCCGGACACGAAGAAGCTGCTTCTTCGCGCAAAGACGATTCTGCCGCTCACAGTGCTCTGCGGTGTGCGGCTTCTGCAGAAAGAGGCCCGGGAGCGGTGCTTAGCTCTGCAGAGCACCATACCTTCGTCTTTAGCCTCTCTTCTCGTCTACATCTTAGCAAAAAGCTTTTCCACTCTGTCTGGCAAGGAGAAACTGTGCCAGCATAGAAAACATCTCCCATCGTGTTCTAGGGGTGCACGGAGGTCTGCCGAGTGTTTTGCAAGAAGAGAAAGAAAGTTGTCCAAAACAGCTTGCAATCGAATGTTCATGTGAATAGAAAAGGCATGAGAGATGTCAGGTACGGTTTTCTCTCTGTTGGCAAGCTGCGCACACAATCGCAGTGTTGTACAGCTTGTTTCATCACCTTTGCGAAGCTGCCGCTCTCTCCGGCTCCCGGAGACGAAGAAGCTGCTTCTTCGCGCAAAGACGATTTTCCCGCTCACAGTGCTCTGCAGTGTGCGTCTAATGCCGAAAGAGGCCCGTGAGCGGTGCTTAGCTCTGCAGAGCACCGTACCTTCGTCTTTAGCCTCTCTTCTCGTCTACATCTTAGCAAAAAGCTTTTCCACTCTGTCTTGCAAGGAGAAACTGTGCCAGCATAGAAAACATCTCCCATCGTGTTCTAGGGGCTGCACGGAGGTCTGCCGAGTGTTTTGCAAGAAGAGAAAGAAAGTTGTCCAAAACAGCTTGCAATCGAATGTTCATGTGAATAGAAAAGGCAGGAAAGTGGTCAAATACTGTTTTCTCTCAGTTGGCAAGCTGCGCACACAATCGCAGTGTTGTACAGCTTGTTTCATCACCTTTGCGAAGCTGCCGCTCTCTCCGGCTCCCGGACACGAAGAAGCTGCTTCTTCGCGCAAAGACGATTCTGCCGCTCACAGTGCTCGGCAGTGTGCGTCTAATGCCGAAAGAGGCCCGGGAGCGGTGCTTAGCTCTGCAGAGCTCCGTACCTTCGTCTTTAGCCTCTCTTCTCGTCTACATCTTAGCAAAAAGCTTTTCCACTGTGTCTGGCAAGGAGAAACTGTGCCAGCACAGAAAACATCTCCCATCGTGTTCTAGAGGCTGCACGGAGGTCTGCCGAGTGTTTTGCAAGAAGAGAAAGAAAGTTGTCCAAAACAGCTTGCAATCGAATGTTCATGTGAATAGAAAAGGCAGGAGAGTGGTCAGGTACTGTTTTCTCTCAGTTGGCAAGCTGCGCACACAATCGCAGTGTTGTACAGCTTGTTTCATCACCTTTGCGAAGCTGCCGCTCTCTCCGGCTCCCGGAGACGAAGAAGCTGCTTCTTCGCGCAAAGACGATTCTGCCGCTCACAGTGCTTTGCAGTGTGTGTCTTCTGCCGAAAGAGGTCCGGGAGCGGTGCTTAGCTCTGCAGAGCACCGTACCTTCGTCTTTAGCCTCTCTTCTCGTCTACATCAGAGCAAAAAGCTTTTCCACTCTGTCTGGCAAGGAGAAACTGTGCCAGCACAGAAAACATCTCCCATCGTGTTCTAGAGGCTGCACGGAGGTCTGCCGAGTGTTTTGCAAGAAGAGAAAGAAAGTTGTCCAAAACAGCTTGCAATCGAATGTTCATGTGAATAGAAAAGGCAGAAGAGTGGTCAGGTACTGTTTTCTCTCAGTTGGCAAGCTGCGCACACAATCGCAGTGTTGTACAGCTTGTTTCATCACCTTTGCCAAGTTGCCGCTCCCTCCGGCTCCCGGAGAGGAAGAAGCTGCTTCTTCGCGCAAAGACGATTCTGCCGCTCACAGTGCTCTGCAGTGTGTGTCTAATGCCGAAAGAGGCCCGGGAGCGGTGCTTAGCTCTGCACAGATCCGTACCTTCGTCTTTAGCCTCTCTTCTCGTCTACATCTTAGCAAAAAGCTTTTCCACTCTGTCTGGCAAGGAGAAACTGTGCCAGCACAGAAAACATCTCCCATCGTGTTCTAGAGGCTGCACGGAGGTCTGCCGAGTGTTTTGCAAGAAGAGAAAGAAAGTTGTCCAAAACAGCTTGCAATCGAATGTTCATGTGAATAGAAAAGGCAGGAGAGTGGTCAGGGACTGTTTTCTCTCAGTTGGCAAGCTGCGCACACAATCGCAGTGTTGTACAGCTTGTTTCATCACCTTTGCGAAGCTGCCGCTCTCTCCGGCTCCCGGAGACGAAGAAGCTGCTTCTTCGCGCAAAGACGATTCTGCCGCTCACAGTGCTCTGCAGTGTGTGTCTAATGCCGAAAGAGGCCCGGGAGCGGTGCTTAGCTCTGCAGAGCACCGTACCTTCGTCTTTAGCCTCTCTTCTCGTCTACATCTTAGCAAAAAGCTTTTCCACTGGTACTGGCAAGGAGAAACTGTGCCTGCACAGAAAACATCTCCCATCGTGTGCTAGAGGCTGCACGGAGGTCTGCCGAGTGTTTTGCAAGAAGAGAAAGAAAGTTGTCCAAAACAGCTTGCAATCGAATGTTCATGTGAATAGAAAAGGCAGGAGAGTGGTCAGGTACTGTTTTCTCTCAGTTGGCAAGCTGCGCACACAATCGCAGTGTTGTACAGCTTGTTTCATCACCTTTGCCAAGCTGCCGCTCTCTCCGGCTCCCGGAGACGAAGAAGCTGCTTCTTCGCGCAAAGACGATTCTGCCGCTCACAGTGCTCTGCAGTGTGTGTCTAATGCCGAAAGAGGCCCGGGAGCGGTGCTTAGCTCTGCAGAGCACCGTACCTTCGTCTTTAGCCTCTCTTCTCGTCTACATCTTAGCAAAAAGCTTTTCCACTCTGTCTGGCAAGGAGAAACTGTGCCAGCACGGAAAACATCTCCCATCGTGTTCTAGAGGCTGCACGGAGGTCTGCCGAGTGTTTTGCAAGAAGAGAAAGAAAGTTGTCCAAAACAGCTTGCAATCGAATGTTCATGTGAATAGAAAAGGCAGGAAAGTGGTCAAATACTGTTTTCTCTCAGTTGGCAAGCTGCGCACACACTCGCAGTGTTGTACAGCTTGTTTCATCACCTTTGCGAAGTTGCCGCTCTCTCCGGCTCCCGGAGACGAAGAAGCTGCTTCTTCGCGCAAAGACGATTCTGCCGCTCACAGTGCTCTGCAGTGTGTGTCTAATGCCGAAAAGGCCCGGGAGCGGTGCTTAGCTCTGCAGAGCACCGTACCTTCGTCTTTAGCCTCTCTTCTCGTCTACATCTTAGCAAAAAGCTTTTCCACTCTGTCTGGCAAGGAGAAACTGTGCCAGCACAAAAAACATCTCCCATCGTGTTCTAGAGGCTGCACGGAGGTCTGCCGAGTGTTTTGCAAGAAGAGAAAGAAAGTTGTCCAAAACAGCTTGCAATCGAATGTTCATGTGAATAGAAAAGGCAGGAGAGTGGTCAGGTACTGTTTTCTCTCAGTTGGCAAGCTGCGCACACAATCGCAGTGTTGTACAGCTTGTTTCATCACCTTTGCGAAGTTGCCGCTCTCTCCGGCTCCCGGAGACGAAGAAGCTGCTTCTTCGCGCAAAGACGATTCTGCCGCTCACAGTGCTCTGCAGTGTGTGTCTAATGCCGAAAGAGGCCCGGGAGCGGTGCTTAGCTCTGCAGAGCACCGTACCTTCGTCTTTAGCCTCTCTTCTCGTCTACATCTTAGCAAAAAGCTTTTCCACTGTGTCTGGCAAGGAGAAACTGTGCCAGCACAAAAAACATCTCCCATCGTGTTCTAGAGGCTGCACGGAGGTCTGCCGAGTGTTTTGCAAGAAGAGAAAGAAAGTTGTCCAAAACAGCTTGCAATCGAATGTTCATGTGAATAGAAAAGGCAGGAAAGTGGTCAAATACTGTTTTCTCTCAGTTGGCAAGCTGCGCACACACTCGCAGTGTTGTAAAGCTTGTTTCATCACCTTTGCGAAGTTGCCGCTCTCTCCGGCTATCGGAGACGAAGAAGCTGCTTCTTCGCGCAAAGACGATTCTGCCGCTCACAGTGCTCTGCAGTGTGTGTCTAATGCCGAAAAGGCCCGGGAGCGGTGCTTAGCTCTGCAGAGCACCGTACCTTCGTCTTTAGCCTCTCTTCTCGTCTACATCTTAGCAAAAAGCTTTTCCACTCTGTCTGGCAAGGAGAAACTGTGCCAGCACAAAAAACATCTCCCATCGTGTTCTAGAGGCTGCACGGAGGTCTGCCGAGTGTTTTGCAAGAAGAGAAAGAAAGTTGTCCAAAACAGCTTGCAATCGAATGTTCATGTGAATAGAAAAGGCAGGAGAGTGGTCAAATACAGTTTTCTCTCAGTTGGCAAGCTGCGCACACAATCGCAGTGTTGTACAGCTTGTTTCATCACCTTTGCGAAGTTGCCGCTCTCTCCGGCTCCCGGAGACGAAGAAGCTGCTTCTTCGCGCAAAGACGATTCTGCCGCTCACAGTGCTCTGCGGTGTGCGCCTTCTGCCGAAAGAGGCCCGGGAGCGGTGCTTAGCTCTGCAGAGCACCGTACCTTCGTCTTTAGCCTCTCTTCTCGTCTACATCTTAGCAAAAAGCTTTTCCACTCTGTCTGGCAAGGAGAAACTGTGCCAGCACAGAAAACATCTCCCATCGTGTTCTAGAGGCTGCACGGAGGTCTGCCGAGTGTTTTGCAAGAAGAGAAAGAAAGTTGTCCAAAACAGCTTGCAATCGAATGTTCATGTGAATAGAAAAGGCAGGAGAGTGGTCAGGTACTGTTTTCTCTCTGTTGGCAAGCTGCGCACACAATCGCAGTGTTGTACAGCTTGTTTCATCACCTTTGCGAAGTTGCCGCTCTCTCCGGCTCCCGGACACGAAGAAGCTGCTTCTTCGCGCAAAGACGATTTTGCCGCTCACAGTGCTCTGCAGTGTGCGTCTAATGCCGAAAGAGGCCCGGGAGCGGTGCTTAGCTCTGCAGAGCACCGTACCTTCGTCTTTAGCCTCTCTTCTCGTCTACATCTTAGCAAAAAGCTTTTCCACTATGTCTGGCAAGGAGAAACTGTGCCAGCACAGAAAACATCTCCCATCGTGTTCTAGAGGCTGCACGGAGGTCTGCCGAGTGTTTTGCAAGAAGAGAAAGAAAGTTGTCCAAAACAGCTTGCAATCGAATGTTCATGTGAATAGAAAAGGCAGGAGAGTGGTCAGGTACTGTTTTCTCTCAGTTGGCAAGCTGCGCACACAATCGCAGTGTTGTACAGCTTGTTTCATCACCTTTGCGAAGCTGCCGCTCTCTCCGGCTCCCGGAGACGAAGAAGCTGCTTCTTCGCGCAAAGACGATTCTGCCGCTCACAGTGCTCTGCAGTGTGTGCCTAATGCCGAAAGAGGCCCGGGAGCGGTGCTTAGCTCTGCAGAGCACCGTACCTTCGTCTTTAGCCTCTCTTCTCGTCTACATCTTAGCAAAAAGCTTTTCCACTGTGTCTGGCAAGGAGAAACTGTGCCAGCACAAAAAACATCTCCCATCGTGTTCTAGAGGCTGCACGGAGGTCTGCCGAGTGTTTTGCAAGAAGAGAAAGAAAGTTGTCCAAAACAGCTTGCAATCGAATGTTCATGTGAATAGAAAAGGCAGGAGAGTGGTCAGGTACTGTTTTCTCTCAGTTGGCAAGCTGCGCACACAATCGCAGTGTTGTACAGCTTGTTTCATCACCTTTGCGAAGCTGCCGCTCTCTCCGGCTCCCGGAGACGAAGAATCTGCTTCTTCGCGCAAAGACGATTCTGCCGCTCACAGTGCTCTGCAGTGTGTGTCTAATGCCGAAAGAGGCCCGGGAGCGGTGCTTAGCTCTGCAGAGCACCGTACCTTCGTCTTTAGCCTCTCTTCTCGTCTACATCTTAGCAAAAAGCTTTTCCACTGTGTCTGGCAAGGAGAAACTGTGCCAGATCAGAAAACATCTCCCATCGTGTTCTAGAGGCTGCACGGAGGTCTGCCGAGTGTTTTGCAAGAAGAGAAAGAAAGTTGTCCAAAACAGCTTGCAATCGAATGTTCATGTGAATAGAAAAGGCAGGAGAGTGGTCAGGTACTGTTTTCTCTCAGTTGGCAAGCTGCGCACACAATCGCAGTGTTGTACAGCTTGTTTCATCACCTTTGCGAAGTTGCCGCTCTCTCCGGCTCCCGGAGACGAAGAAGCTGCTTCTTCGCGCAAAGACGATTCTGCCGCTCACAGTGCTCTGCAGTGTGTGTCTAATGCCGAAAGAGATCCGGGAGCTGTGCTTAGCTCTGCAGATCACCGTACCTTCGTCTTTAGCCTCTCTTCTCGTCTACATCTTAGCAAAAAGCTTTTCCACTCTGTCTGGCAAGGAGAAACTGTGCCAGCACAGAAAACATCTCCCATCGTGTTCTAGAGGCTGCACGGAGGTCTGCCGAGTGTTTTGCAAGAAGAGAAAGAAAGTTGTCCAAAACAGCTTGCAATCGAATGTTCATGTGAATAGAAAAGGCAGGAGAGTGGTCAGGTACTGTTTTCTCTCAGTTGGCAAGCTGCGCACACAATCGCAGTGTTGTACAGCTTGTTTCATCACCTTGGCGAAGCTGCCGCTCTCTCCGGCTCCCGGAGACGAAGAAGCTGCTTCTTCGCGCAAAGACGATTCTGCCGCTCACAGTGCTCTGCAGTGTGTGTCTAATGCCGAAAGAGGCCCGGGAGCGGTGCTTAGCTCTGCAGTGCACCGTACCTTCGTCTTTAGCCTCTCTTCTCGTCTACATCTTAGCAAAAAGCTTTTCCACTGTGTCTGGCAAGGAGAAACTGTGCCAGCACAGAAAACATCTCCCATCGTGTTCTAGAGGCTGCACCGAGGTCTACCGAGTGTTTTGCAAGAAGAGAAAGAAAGTTGTCCAAAACAGCTTGCAATCGAATGTTCATGTGAATAGAAAAGGCAGGAGAGTGGTCAGGTACTGTTTTCTCTCAGTTGGCAAGCTGCGCACACAATCGCAGTGCTGTACAGCTTGTTTCATCACCTTTGCGAAGCTGCCGCTCTCTCCAGCTCCCGGAGACGAAGAAGCTGCTTCTTCGCGCAAAGACGATTCTGCTGCTCACAGTGCTCTGCAGTGTGTGTCTAATGCCGAAAGAGGCCCGGGAGCGGTGCTTAGCTCTGCAGAGCACCGTACCGACGTCTTTAGCCTCTCTTCTCGTCTACATCTTAGCAAAAAGCTTTTCCACTCTGTCTGGCAAGGAGAAACTGTGCCAGCACAAAAAACATCTCCCATCGTGTTCTAGAGGCTGCACGGAGGTCTGCCGAGTGTTTTGCAAGAAGAGAAAGAAAGTTGTCCAAAACAGCTTGCAATCGAATGTTCATGTGAATAGAAAAGGCAGGAGAGTGGTCAGGTACTGTTTTCTCTCAGTTGGCAAGCTGCGCACACAATCGCAGTGTTGTACAGCTTGTTTCATCACCTTTGCCAAGTTGCCGCTCTCTCCGGCTCCCGGAGACGAAGAAGCTGCTTCTTCGCGCAAAGACGATTCTGCCGCTCACAGTGCTCTGCGGTGTGCGCCTTCTGCCGAGAGAGGCCCGGGAGCGGTGCTTAGCTCTGCAGAGCACCGTACCTTCGTCTTTAGCCTCTCTTCTCGTCTACATCTTAGCAAAAAGCTTTTCCACTCTGTCTGGCAAGGAGAAACTGTGCCAGCACAGAAAACATCTCCCATCGTGTTCTAGAGGCTGCACGGAGGTCTGCCGAGTGTTTTGCAAGAAGAGAAAGAAAGTTGTCCAAAACAGCTTGCAATCGAATGTTCATGTGAATAGAAAAGGCAGGAGAGTGGTCAGGTACTGTTTTCTCTCAGTTGGCAAGCTGCGCACACAATCGCAGTGTTGTACAGCTTGTTTCATCACCTTTGCGAAGTTGCCGCTCTCTCTGGCTCCCGGAGACGAAGAAGCTGCTTCTTCGCGCAAAGACGATTCTGCCGCTCACAGTGCTCTGCGGTGTGCGCCTTCTGCCGAAAGAGGCCCGGGAGCGGTGCTTAGCTCTGCAGAGCACCGTAACTTCGTCTTTAGCCTCTCTTCTCGTCTACATCTTAGCAGAAAGCTTTTCCACTCTGTCTGGCAAGGAGAAACTGTGCCAGCATAGAAAACATCTCCCATCGTGTTCTAGGGGTTGCACGGAGGTCTGCCGAGTGTTTTGCAAGAAGAGAAAGAAAGTTGTCCAAAACAGCTTGCAATCGAATGTTCATGTGAATAGAAAAGGCATGAGAGATGTCAGGTACTGTTTTCTCTCTGTTGGCAAGCTGCGCACACAATCGCAGTGTTGTACAGCTTGTTTCATCACCTTTGCGAAGCTGCCGCTCTCTCCGGCTCCCGGAGACGAAGAATCTGCTTCTTCGCGCAAAAGACGATTCTGCCGCTCACAGTGCTCTGCGGTGTGCGGCTTTGCCGAAAGAGGCCCGGGAGCGGTGCTTAGCTCTGCAGAGCACCGTACATTCGTCTTTAGCCTCTCTTCTCGTTTACATCTTAGCAAAAAGCTTTTCCACTCTGTCTGGCAAGGAGAAACTGTGCCAGCACAGAAAACATCTCCCATCGTGTTCTAGAGACTGCACGGAGGTCTGCCGAGTGTTTTGCAAGAAGAGAAAGAAAGTTGTCCAAAACAGCTTGCAATCGAATGTTCATGTGAATAGAAAAGGCAGGAGAGTGGTCAGGTACTGTTTTCTCTCAGTTGGCAAGCTGCGCACACAATCGCAGTGTTGTACAGCTTGTTTCATCACCTTTGCCAAGTTGCCGCTCTCTCCGGCTCCCGGAGACGAAGAAGCGGCTTCTTCGCGCAAAGACGATTCTGCCGCTCACAGTGCTCTGCAGTGTGTGTCTTCTGCCGAAAGAGATCCGGGAGCTGTGCTTAGCTCTGCAGAGCACCGTACCTTCGTCTTTAGCCTCTCTTCTCGTCTACATCTTAGCAAAAAGCTTTTCCACTGTGTCTGGCAAGGAGAAACTGTGCCAGCACAGAAAACATCTCCCATCGTGTTCTAGAGGCTGCACGGAGGTCTACCGAGTGTTTTGCAAGAAGAAAAAGAAAGTTGTCCAAAACAGCTTGCAATCGAATGTTCATGTGAATAGAAAAGGCAGGAGAGTGGTCAGGTACTGTTTTCTCTCAGTTGGCAAGCTGCGCACACAATCGCAGTGTTGTACAGCTTGTTTCATCACCTTTGCCAAGTTGCCGCTCTCTCCGGCTCCCGGAGACGAAGAAGCTGCTTCTTCGCGCAAAGACGATTCTGCCGCTCACAGTGCTCTGCGGTGTGCGGCTTCTGCCGAAAGAGGCCCGGGAGCGGTGCTTAGCTCTGCAGAGCACCGTACCTTCGTCTTTAGCCTCTCTTCTCGTCTACATCTTAGCAAAAAGCTTTTCCACTCTGTCTGGCAAGGAGAAACTGTGCCAGCACAGAAAACATCTCCCATCGTGTTCTAGAGGCTGCACGGAGGTCTACCGAGTGTTTTGCAAGAAGAGAAAGAAAGTTGTCCAAAACAGCTTGCAATCGAATGTTCATGTGAATAGAAAAGGCAGGAGAGTGGTCAGGTACTGTTTTCTCTATGTTGGCAAGCTGCGCACACAATCGCAGTGTTGTAAAGCTTGTTTCATCACCTTTGCCAAGTTGCCGCTCTCTCCGGCTCCCGGAGACGAAGAAGCTGCTTCTTCGCGCAAAGACGATTCTGCCGCTCACAGTGCTCTGCAGTGTGTGTCTAATGCCGAAAGAGATCCGGGAGCTGTAGTTAGCTCTGCAGAGCACCGTACCTTCGTCTTTAGCCTCTCTTCTCGTCTACATCTTAGCAAAAAGCTTTTCCACTGTGTCTGGCAAGGAGAAACTGTGCCAGCACAGAAAACACCTCCCATCGTGTTCTAGAGGCTGCACGGAGGTCTGCCGAGTGTTTTGCAAGAAGAGAAAGAAAGTTGTCCAAAACAGCTTGCAATCGAATGTTCATGTGAATAGAAAAGGCAGGAGAGTGGTCAGGTACTGTTTTCTCTCAGTTGGCAAGCTGCGCACACAATCGCAGTGTTGTACAGCTTGTTTCATCACCTTTGCGAAGTTGCCGCTCTCTCCGGCTCCCGGAGACGAAGAAGCTGCTTCTTCGCGCAAAGACGATTCTGCCGCTCACAGTGCTCTGCAGTGTGCGTCTAATGCCGAAAGAGGCCCGGGAGCGGTGCTTAGCTCTGCACAGCACCGTACCTTCGTCTTTAGCCTCTCTTCTCGTCTACATCTTAGCAAAAAGCTTTTCCACTCTGTCTGGCAAGGAGAAACTGTGCCAGCACAGAAAACATCTCCCATCGTGTTCTAGAGGCTGCACGGAGGTCTGCCGAGTGTTTTGCAAGAAGAGAAAGAAAGTTGTCCAAAACAGCTTGCAATCGAATGTTCATGTGAATAGAAAAGGCAGGAGAGTGGTCAGGTACTGTTTTCTCTCAGTTGGCAAGCTGCGCACACAATCGCAGTGTTGTAAAGCTTGTTTCATCACCTTTGCCAAGTTGCCGCTCTCTCCGGCTCCCGGAGACGAAGAAGCTGCTTCTTCGCGCAAAGACGATTCTGCCGCTCACAGTGCTCTGCGGTGTGCGCCTTCTGCCGAAAGAGGCCCGGGAGCGGTGCTTAGCTCTGCAGAGCACCGTACCTTCGTCTTTAGCCTCTCTTCTCGTCTACATCTTAGCAAAAAGCTTTTCCACTCTGTCTGGCAAGGAGAAACTGTGCCAGCACAGAAAACATCTCCCATCGTGTTCTAGAGGCTGCACGGAGGTCTGCCGAGTGTTTTGCAAGAAGAGAAAGAAAGTTGTCCAAAACAGCTTGCAATCGAATGTTCATGTGAATAGAAAAGGCAGGAGAGTGGTCAGGTACTGTTTTCTCTCAGTTGGCAAGCTGCGCACACAATCGCAGTGTTGTACAGCTTGTTTCATCACCTTTGCGAAGTTGCCGCTCTCTCCGGCTCCCGGAGACGAAGAAGCTGCTTCTTCGCGCAAAGACGATTCTGCCGCTCACAGTGCTCTGCGGTGTGCGCCTTCTGCCGAAAGAGGCCCGGGAGCGGTGCTTAGCTCTGCAGAGCACCGTACCTTCGTCTTTAGCCTCTCTTCTCGTCTACATCTTAGCAAAAAGCTTTTCCACTGTGTCTGGCAAGGAGAAACTGTGCCAGCACAGAAAACATCTCCCATCGTGTTCTAGAGGCTGCACGGAGGTCTGCCGAGTGTTTTGCAAGAAGAGAAAGAAAGTTGTCCAAAACAGCTTGCAATCGAATGTTCATGTGAATAGAAAAGGCAGGAGAGTGGTCAGGTACTGTTTTCTCTCAGTTGCCAAGCTGCGCACACAATCGCAGTGTTGTACAGCTTGTTTCATCACCTTTGCGAAGCTGCCGCTCTCTCCGGCTCCCGGAGACGAAGAAGCTGCTTCTTCGCGCAAAGACGATTCTGCCGCTCACAGTGCTCTGCAGTGTGTGTCTAATGCCGAAAGAGGCCCGGGAGCGGTGCTTAGCTCTGCAGAGCACCGTACCTTCGTCTTTAGCCTCTCTTCTCGTCTACATATTAGCAAAAAGCTTTTCCACTATGTCTGGCAAGGAGAAACTGTGCCAGCACAGAAAACATCTCCCATCGTGTTCTCGAGGCTGCACGGAGGTCTGCCGAGTGTTTTGCAAGAAGAGAAAGAAAGTTGTCCAAAACAGCTTGCAATCGAATGTTCATGTGAATAGAAAAGGCAGGAGAGTGGTCAGGTACTGTTTTCTCTCAGTTGGCAAGCTGCGCACACAATCGCAGTGTTGTACAGCTTGTTTCATCACCTTTGTGAAGTTGCCGCTCTCTCCGGCTCCCGGAGACGAAGAAGCTGCTTCTTCGCGCAAAGACGATTCTGCCGCTGACAGTGCTCTGCAGTGTGTGTCTAATGCCGAAAGAGGCCCGGGAGCGGTGCTTAGCTCTGCAGAGCACCGTACCTTCGCCTTTAGCCTCTCTTCTCGTCTACATATTAGCAAAAAGCTTTTCCACTATGTCTGGCAAGGAGAAACTGTGCCAGCACAGAAAACATCTCCCATCGTGTTCTAGAGGCTGCACGGAGGTCTGCCGAGTGTTTTGCAAGAAGAGAAAGAAAGTTGTCCAAAACAGCTTGCAATCGAATGTTCATGTGAATAGAAAAGGCAGGAGAGTGGTCAGGTACTGTTTTCTCTCAGTTGGCAAGCTGCGCACACAATCGCAGTGTTGTACAGCTTGTTTCATCACCTTTGCGAAGTTGCCGCTCTCTCCGGCTCCCGGAGACGAAGAAGCTGCTTCTTCGCGCAAAGACGATTCTGCCGCTCACAGTGCTCTGCAGTGTGTGTCTTCTGCCGAAAGAGATCCGAAAGCTGTGCTTAGCTCTGCAGAGCACCGTACCTTCGTCTTTAGCCTCTCTTCTCGTCTACATCTTAGCAAAAAGCTTTTCCACTCTGTCTGGCAAGGAGAAACTGTGCCAGCATAGAAAACATCTCCCATCGTGTTCTAGAGGCTGCACGGAGGTCTGCCGAGTGTTTTGCAAGAAGAGAAAGAAAGTTGTCCAAAACAGCTTGCAATCGAATGTTCATGTGAATAGAAAAGGCAGGAGAGTGGTCAGGTACTGTTTTCTCTCAGTTGGCAAGCTGCGCACACAATCGCAGTGTTGTACAGCTTGTTTCATCACCTTTGCGAAGTTGCCGCTCTCTCCGGCTCCCGGAGACGAAGAAGCTGCTTCTTCGCGCAAAGACGATTCTGCCGCTCACAGTGCTCTGCAGTGTGTGTCTTCTGCCGAAAGAGATCCGAAAGCTGTGCTTAGCTCTGCAGAGCACCGTACCTTCGTCTTTAGCCTCTCTTCTCGTCTACATCTTTGCAAAAAGCTTTTCCACTCTGTCTGGCAAGGAGAAACTGTGCCAGCATAGAAAACATCTCCCATCGTGTTCTAGAGGCTGCACGGAGGTCTGCCGAGTGTTTTGCAAGAAGAGAAAGAAAGTTGTCCAAAACAGCTTCCAATCGAATGTTCATGTGAATAGAAAAGGCAGGAGAGTGGTCAGGTACTGTTTTCTCTCAGTTGGCAAGCTGCGCACACAATCGCAGTGTTGTACAGCTTGTTTCATCACCTTTGCCAAGTTGCCGCTCTCTCCGGCTCCCGGAGACGAAGAAGCTGCTTCTTCGCGCAAAGACGATTCTGCCGATCACAGTGCTCTGCAGTGTGTGTCTTCTGCCGAAAGAGATCCGGGAGCTGTGCTTAGCTCTGCAGAGCACCGTACCTTCGTCTTTAGCCTCTCTTCTCGTCTACATCTTAGCAAAAAGCTTTTCCACTCTGTCTGGCAAGGAGAAACTGTGCCAGCACAGAAAACATCTCCCATCGTGTTCTAGAGGCTGCACGGAGGTCTGCCGAGTGTTTTGCAAGAAGAGAAAGAAAGTTGTCCAAAACAGCTTGCAATCGAATGTTCATGTGAATAGAAAAGGCAGGAGAGTGGTCAGGTACTGTTTTCTCTCAGTTGGCAAGCTGCGCACACAATCGCAGTGTTGTACAGCTTGTTTCATCACCTTTGCGAAGCTGCCGCTCTCCCTGGCTCCCGGAGACGAAGAAGCTGCTTCTTCGCGCAAAGACGATTCTGCCGCTCACAGTGCTCTGCAGCGTGTGTCTAATGCCGAAAGAGGCCCGGGAGCGGTGCTTAGCTCTGCAGAGCACCGTACCTTCGTCTTTAGCGTCTGTTCTCGTCTACATCTTAGCAAAAAGCTTTTCCACTCTGTCTGGCAAGGAGAAACTGTGCCAGCACAGAAAACATCTCCCATCGTGTTCTAGAGGCTGCACGGAGGTCTGCCGAGTGTTTTGCAAGAAGAGAAAGAAAGTTGTCCAAAACAGCTTGCAATCGAATGTTCATGTGAATAGAAAAGGCAGGAGAGTGGTCAGGTACTGTTTTCTCTCAATTGGCAAGCTGCGCACACAATCGCAGTGTTGTAAAGCTTGTTTCATCACCTTTGCGAAGTTGCCGCTCTCTCCGGCTCCCGGAGACGAAGAAGCTGCTTCTTCGCGCAAAGGCGATTCTGCCGCTCACAGTGCTCTGCAGTGTCTGTCTTCTGCCGAAAGAGATCTGGGAGCGGTGCTTAGCTCTGCAGAGCACCGTACCTTCGTCTTTAGCCTCTCTTCTCGTCTACATCTTAGCAAAAAGCTTTTCCACTCTGTCTGGCAAGGAGAAACTGTGCAGCACAAAAAACATCTCCCATCGTGTTCTAGAGGCTGCACGGAGGTCTGCCGAGTGTTTTGCAAGAAGAGAAAGAAAGTTGTCCAAAACAGCTTGCAATCGAATGTTCATGTGAATAGAAAAGGCAGGAGAGTGGTCAGGTACTGTTTTCTCTCAGTTGGCAAGCTGCGCACACAATCGCAGTGTTGTACAGCTTGTTTCATCACCTTTGCGAAGTTGCCGCTCTCTCCGGCTCCCGGAGACGAAGAAGCTGCTTCTTCGCGCAAAGACGATTCTGCCGCTCACAGTGCTCTGCTGTGTGTGTCTTCTGCCGAAAGAGGCCCTGGAGCGGTGCTTAGCTCTGCAGAGCACCGTACCTTCGTCTTTAGCCTCTCTTCTCGTCTACATCTTAGCAAAAAGCTTTTCCACTCTGTCTGGCAAGGAGAAACTGTGCCAGCACAGAAAACATCTCCCATCGTGTTCTAGAGGCTGCACGGAGGTCTGCCGAGTGTTTTGCAAGAAGAGAAAGAAAGTTGTCCAAAACAGCTTGCAATCGAATGTTCATGTGAATAGAAAAGGCAGGAGAGTGGTCAAATACTGTTTTCTCTCAGTTGGCAAGCTGCGCACACAATCGCAGTGTTGTACAGCTTGTTTCATCACCTTTGCCAAGTTGCCGCTCTCTCCGGCTCCCGGAGACGAAGAAGCTGCTTCTTCGCGCAAAGACGATTCTGCCGCTCACAGTGCTCTGCGGTGTGTGTCTTTTTCCGAAAGAGGCCCGGGAGCGGTGCTTAGCTCTGCAGAGCACCGTACCTTCGTCTTTAGCCTCTCTTCTCGTCTACATCTTAGCAAAAAGCTTTTCCACTGTGTCTGGCAAGGAGAAACTGTGCCAGCACAGAAAACATCTCCCATCGTGTTCTAGAGGCTGCACGGAGGTCTGCCGAGTGTTTTGCAAGAAGAGAAAGAAAGTTGTCCAAAACAGCTTGCAATCGAATGTTCATGTGAATAGAAAAGGCAGGAGAGTGGTCAGGTACTGTTTTCTCTCAGTTGGCAAGCTGCGCACACAATCGCAGTGTTGTACAGCTTGTTTCATCACCTTTGCCAAGTTGCCGCTCTCTCCGGCTCCCGGAGACGAAGAAGCTGCTTCTTCGCGCAAAGACGATTCTGCCGCTTTCAGTGCTCTACAGTGTGTGTCTTCTGCCGAAAGAGATCCGGGAGCTGTGCTTAGCTCTGCAGAGCACCGTACCTTCGTCTTTAGCCTCTCTTCTCGTCTACATCTTAGCAAAAAGCTTTTCCACTGTGTCTGGCAAGGAGAAACTGTGCCAGCACAGAAAACATCTCCCATCGTGTTCTAGAGGCTGCACGGAGGTCTGCCGAGTGTTTTGCAAGAAGAGAAAGAAAGTTGTCCAAAACAGCTTGCAATCGAATGTTCATGTGAATAGAAAAGGCAGGAGAGTGGTCAGGTACTGTTTTCTCTCAGTTGCCAAGCTGCGCACACAATCGCAGTGTTGTACAGCTTGTTTCATCACCTTTGCCAAGTTGCCGCTCTCTCCGGCTCCCGGAGACGAAGAAGCTGCTTCTTCGCGCAAAGACGATTCTGCCCCTCACAGTGCTCTGCGGTGTGCGGCTTCTGCAGAAAGAGGCCCGGGAGCGGTGCTTAGCTCTGCAGAGCACCGTACCTTCGTCTTTAGCCTCTCTTCTCGTCTACATCTTAGCAAAAAGCTTTTCCACTATGTCTGGCAAGGAGAAACTGTGCCAGCACAGAAAACATCTCCCATCGTGTTCTAGAGGCTGCACGGAGGTCTGCCGAGTGTTTTGCAAGAAGAGAAAGAAAGTTGTCCAAAACAGCTTGCAATCGAATATTCATGTGCATAGAAAAGGCAGGAGAGTGGTCAGGTACTGTTTTCTCTCAATTGGCAAGCTGCGCACACAATCGCAGTGTTGTACAGCTTGTTTCATCACCTTTGCCAAGTTGCCGCTCTCTCCGGCTCCCGGAGACGAAGAAGCTGCTTCTTCGCGCAAAGATGATTCTGCCGCTCACAGTGCTCTGCGGTGTGTGTCTTCTGCCGAAAGAGATCCGGGAGCTGTGCTTAGCTCTGCAGAGCACCGTACCTTCGTCTTTAGCCTCTCTTCTCGTCTACATCTTAGCAAAAAGCTTTTCCACTCTGTCTGGCAAGGAGAAACTGTGCCAGCACAGAAAACATCTCCCATCGTGTTCTAGAGGCTGCACGGAGGTCTGCCGAGTGTTTTGCAAGAAGAGAAAGAAAGTTGTCCAAAACAGCTTGCAATCGAATGTTCATGTGAATAGAAAAGGCAGGAGAGTGGTCAGGTACTGTTTTCTCTCAGTTGGCAAGCTGCGTACACAATCGCAGTGTTGTACAGCTTGTTTCATCACCTTTGCGAAGTTGCCGCTCTCTCCGGCTCCCGGAGACGAAGAAGCTGCTTCTTCGCGCAAAGACGATTCTGCCGCTCACAGTGCTCTGCAGTGTGTGTCTTCTGCCGAAAGAGATCCGGGAGCTGTGCTTAGCTCTGCAGAGCACGGTACCTTCGTCTTTAGCCTCTCTTCTCGTCTACATCTTAGCAAAAAGCTTTTCCACTCTGTCTGGCAAGGAGAAACTGTGCCACCACAAAAAACATCTCCCATCGTGTTCTCGAGGCTGCACGGAGGTCTGCCGAGTGTTTTGCAAGAAGAGAAAGAAAGTTGTCCAAAACAGCTTGCAATCGAATGTTCATGTGAATAGAAAAGGCAGGAGAGTGGTCAGGTACTGTTTTCTCTCAGTTGGCAAGCTGCGCACACAATCGCAGTGTTGTACAGCTTGTTTCATCACCTTTGCCAAGTTGCCGCTCTCTCCGGCTCCCGGAGACGAAGAAGCGGCTTCTTCGCGCAAAGACGATTCTGCCGCTCACAGTGCTCTGCAGTGTGTGTCTTCTGCCGAAAGAGATCCGGGAGCTGTGCTTAGCTCTGCAGAGCACCGTACCTTCGTCTTTAGCCTCTCTTCTCGTCTACATCTTAGCAAAAAGCTTTTCCACTGTGTCTGGCAAGGAGAAACTGTGCCAGCACAAAAAACATCTCCCATCGTGTTCTCGAGGCTGCACGGAGGTCTGCCGAGTGTTTTGCAAGAAGAGAAAGAAAGTTGTCCAAAACAGCTTGCAATCGAATGTTCATGTGAATAGAAAAGGCAGGAGAGTGGTCAGGTACTGTTTTCTCTCAGTTGGCAAGCTGCGCACACAATCGCAGTGTTGTACAGCTTGTTTCATCACCTTTGCGAAGTTGCCGCTCTCTCCGGCTCCCGGAGACGAAGAAGCTGCTTCTTCGCGCAAAGACGATTCTGCCGCTCACAGTGCTCTGCGGTGTGCGCCTTCTGCCGAAAGAGATCCTGGAGCTGTGCTTAGCTCTGCAGAGCACCGTATCTTCGTCTTTAGCCTCTCTTCTCGTCTACATCTTAGCAAAAAGCTTTTCCACTCTGTCTGGCAAGGAGAAACTGTGCCAGCACAGAAAACATCTCCCATCGTGTTCTAGAGGCTGCACGGAGGTCTGCCGAGTGTTTTGCAAGAAGAGAAAGAAAGTTGTCCAAAACAGCTTGCAATCGAATGTTCATGTGAATAGAAAAGGCAGGAGAGTGGTCAGGTACTGTTTTCTCTCAGTTGGCAAGCTGCGCACACAATCGCAGTGTTGTACAGCTTGTTTCATCACCTTTGCGAAGCTGCCGCTCTCTCCGGCTCCCGGAGACGAAGAAGCTGCTTCTTCGCGCAAAGACGATTCTGCCGCTCACAGTGCTCTGCAGTGTGTGTCTAATGCCGAAAGAGGCCCGGGAGCGGTGCTTAGCTCTGCAGAGCACCGTACCTTCGTCTTTAGCCTCTCTTCTCGTCTACATATTAGCAAAAAGCTTTTCCACTATGTCTGGCAAGGAGAAACTGTGCCAGCACAGAAAACATCTCCCATCGTGTTCTCGAGGCTGCACGGAGGTCTGCCGAGTGTTTTGCAAGAAGAGAAAGAAAGTTGTCCAAAACAGCTTGCAATCGAATGTTCATGTGAATAGAAAAGGCAGGAGAGTGGTCAGGTACTGTTTTCTCTCAGTTGGCAAGCTGCGCACACAATCGCAGTGTTGTACAGCTTGTTTCATCACCTTTGTGAAGTTGCCGCTCTCTCCGGCTCCCGGAGACGAAGAAGCTGCTTCTTCGCGCAAAGACGATTCTGCCGCTGACAGTGCTCTGCAGTGTGTGTCTAATGCCGAAAGAGGCCCGGGAGCGGTGCTTAGCTCTGCAGAGCACCGTACCTTCGCCTTTAGCCTCTCTTCTCGTCTACATATTAGCAAAAAGCTTTTCCACTATGTCTGGCAAGGAGAAACTGTGCCAGCACAGAAAACATCTCCCATCGTGTTCTAGAGGCTGCACGGAGGTCTGCCGAGTGTTTTGCAAGAAGAGAAAGAAAGTTGTCCAAAACAGCTTGCAATCGAATGTTCATGTGAATAGAAAAGGCAGGAGAGTGGTCAGGTACTGTTTTCTCTCAGTTGGCAAGCTGCGCACACAATCGCAGTGTTGTACAGCTTGTTTCATCACCTTTGTGAAGTTGCCGCTCTCTCCGGCTCCCGGAGACGAAGAAGCTGCTTCTTCGCGCAAAGACGATTCTGCCGCTCACAGTGCTCTGCAGTGTGCGGCTTCTGCCGAAAGAGATCCGGGAGCTGTGCTTAGCTCTGCAGAGCACCGTACATTCGTCTTTAGCCTCTCTTCTCGTCTACATCTTAGCAAAAAGCTTTTCCACTCTGTCTGGCAAGGAGAAACTGTGCCAGCACAGAAAACATCTCCCATCGTGTTCTAGAGGCTGCACGGAGGTCTGCCGAGTGTTTTGCAAGAAGAGAAAGAAAGTTGTCCAAAACAGCTTGCAATCGAATGTTCATGTGAATAGAAAAGGCAGGAGAGTGGTCAGGTACTGTTTTCTCTCAGTTGGCAAGCTGCGCACACAATCGCAGTGTTGTACAGCTTGTTTCATCACCTTTGCGAAGTTGCCGCTCTCTCCGGCTCCCGGAGACGAAGAAGCTGCTTCTTCGCGCAAAGACGATTCTGCCGCTCACAGTGCTCTGCAGTGTGTGTCTTCTGCCGAAAGAGATCCGAAAGCTGTGCTTAGCTCTGCAGAGCACCGTACCTTCGTCTTTAGCCTCTCTTCTCGTCTACATCTTTGCAAAAAGCTTTTCCACTCTGTCTGGCAAGGAGAAACTGTGCCAGCATAGAAAACATCTCCCATCGTGTTCTAGAGGCTGCACGGAGGTCTGCCGAGTGTTTTGCAAGAAGAGAAAGAAAGTTGTCCAAAACAGCTTCCAATCGAATGTTCATGTGAATAGAAAAGGCAGGAGAGTGGTCAGGTACTGTTTTCTCTCAGTTGGCAAGCTGCGCACACAATCGCAGTGTTGTACAGCTTGTTTCATCACCTTTGCGAAGTTGCCGCTCTCTCCGGCTCCCGGAGACGAAGAAGCTGCTTCTTCGCGCAAAGACGATTCTGCCGCTCACAGTGCTCTGCAGTGTGTGTCTTCTGCCGAAAGAGATCCGAAAGCTGTGCTTAGCTCTGCAGAGCACCGTACCTTCGTCTTTAGCCTCTCTTCTCGTCTACATCTTTGCAAAAAGCTTTTCCACTCTGTCTGGCAAGGAGAAACTGTGCCAGCATAGAAAACATCTCCCATCGTGTTCTAGAGGCTGCACGGAGGTCTGCCGAGTGTTTTGCAAGAAGAGAAAGAAAGTTGTCCAAAACAGCTTCCAATCGAATGTTGATGTGAATAGAAAAGGCAGGAGAGTGGTCAGGTACTGTTTTCTCTCAGTTGGCAAGCTGCGCACACAATCGCAGTGTTGTACAGCTTGTTTCATCACATTTGCCAAGTTGCCGCTCTCTCCGGCTCCCGGAGACGAAGAAGCTGCTTCTTCGCGCAAAGATGATTCTGCCGATCACAGTGCTCTGCAGTGTGTGTCTTCTGCCGAAAGAGATCCGAGAGCTGTGCTTAGCTCTGCAGAGCACCGTACCTTCGTCTTTAGCCTCTCTTCTCGTCTACATCAGAGCAAAAAGCTTTTCCACTCTGTCTGGCAAGGAGAAACTGTGCCAGCACAGAAAACATCTCCCATCGTGTTCTAGAGGCTGCACGGAGGTCTGCCGAGTGTTTTGCAAGAAGAGAAAGAAAGTTGTCCAAAACAGCTTGCAATCGAATGTTCATGTGAATAGAAAAGGCAGGAGAGTGGTCAGGTACTGTTTTCTCTCAGTTGGCAAGCTGCGCACACAATCGCAGTGTTGTACAGCTTGTTTCATCACCTTTGCGAAGCTGCCGCTCTCCCTGGCTCCCGGAGACGAAGAAGCTGCTTCTTCGCGCAAAGACGATTCTGCCGCTCACAGTGCTCTGCAGCGTGTGTCTAATGCCGAAAGAGGCCCGGGAGCGGTGCTTAGCTCTGCAGAGCACCGTACCTTCGTCTTTAGCGTCTGTTCTCGTCTACATCTTAGCAAAAAGCTTTTCCACTCTGTCTGGCAAGGAGAAACTGTGCCAGCACAAAAAACATCTCCCATCGTGTTCTAGAGGCTGCACGGAGGTCTGCCGAGTGTTTTGCAAGAAGAGAAAGAAAGTTGTCCAAAACAGCTTGCAATCGAATATTCATGTGAATAGAAAAGGCAGGAGAGTGGTCAGGTACTGTTTTCTCTCAATTGGCAAGCTGCGCACACAATCGCAGTGTTGTAAAGCTTGTTTCATCACCTTTGCGAAGTTGCCGCTCTCTCCGGCTCCCGGAGACGAAGAAGCTGCTTCTTCGCGCAAAGACGATTCTGCCGCTCACAGTGCTCTGCAGTGTCTGTCTTCTGCCGAAAGAGATCTGGGAGCGGTGCTTAGCTCTGCAGAGCACCGTACCTTCGTCTTTAGCCTCTCTTCTCGTCTACATCTTAGCAAAAAGCTTTTCCACTCTGTCTGGCAAGGAGAAACTGTGCAGCACAAAAAACATCTCCCATCGTGTTCTAGAGGCTGCACGGAGGTCTGCCGAGTGTTTTGCAAGAAGAGAAAGAAAGTTGTCCAAAACAGCTTGCAATCGAATGTTCATGTGAATAGAAAAGGCAGGAGAGTGGTCAGGTACTGTTTTCTCTCAGTTGGCAAGCTGCGCACACAATCGCAGTGTTGTACAGCTTGTTTCATCACCTTTGCGAAGTTGCCGCTCTCTCCGGCTCCCGGAGACGAAGAAGCTGCTTCTTCGCGCAAAGACGATTCTGCCGCTCACAGTGCTCTGCTGTGTGTGTCTTCTGCCGAAAGAGGCCCTGGAGCGGTGCTTAGCTCTGCAGAGCACCGTACCTTCGTCTTTAGCCTCTCTTCTCGTCTACATCTTAGCAAAAAGCTTTTCCACTCTGTCTGGCAAGGAGAAACTGTGCCAGCACAGAAAACATCTCCCATCGTGTTCTAGAGGCTGCACGGAGGTCTGCCGAGTGTTTTGCAAGAAGAGAAAGAAAGTTGTCCAAAACAGCTTGCAATCGAATGTTCATGTGAATAGAAAAGGCAGGAGAGTGGTCAGGTACTGTTTTCTCTCAGTTGGCAAGCTGCGCACACAATCGCAGTGTTGTACAGCTTGTTTCATCACCTTTGCCAAGTTGCCGCTCTCTCCGGCTCCCGGAGACGAAGAAGCTGCTTCTTCGCGCAAAGACGATTCTGCCGCTTTCAGTGCTCTACAGTGTGTGTCTTCTGCCGAAAGAGATCCGGGAGCTGTGCTTAGCTCTGCAGAGCACCGTACCTTCGTCTTTAGCCTCTCTTCTCGTCTACATCTTAGCAAAAAGCTTTTCCACTGTGTCTGGCAAGGAGAAACTGTGCCAGCACAGAAAACATCTCCCATCGTGTTCTAGAGGCTGCACGGAGGTCTGCCGAGTGTTTTGCAAGAAGAGAAAGAAAGTTGTCCAAAACAGCTTGCAATCGAATGTTCATGTGAATAGAAAAGGCAGGAGAGTGGTCAGGTACTGTTTTCTCTCAGTTGGCAAGCTGCGCACACAATCGCAGTGTTGTACAGCTTGTTTCATCACCTTTGCGAAGTTGCCGCTCTCTCCGGCTCCCGGAGACGAAGAAGCTGCTTCTTCGCGCAAAGACGATTCTGCCGCTCACAGTGCTCTGCAGTGTGTGTCTAATGCCGAAAGAGGCCCGGGAGCGGTGCTTAGCTCTGCAGAGCACCGTACCTTCGTCTTTAGCCTCTCTTCTCGTCTACATCAGAGCAAAAAGCTTTTCCACTCTGTCTGGCAAGGAGAAACTGTGCCAGCACAGAAAACATCTCCCATCGTGTTCTAGAGGCTGCACGGAGGTCTGCCGAGTGTTTTGCAAGAAGTGAAAGAAGGTTGTCCAAAACAGCTTCCAATCGAATGTTCATGTGAATAGAAAAGGCAGGAGAGTGGTCAGGTACTGTTTTCTCTCAGTTGGCAAGCTGCGCACACAATCGCAGTGTTGTACAGCTTGTTTCATCACCTTTGCGAAGCTGCCGCTCTCTCCGGCTCCCGGAGACGAAGAAGCTGCTTCTTCGCGCAAAGACGATTCTGCCGCTCACAGTGCTCTGCAGCGTGTGTCTAATGCCGAAAGAGGCCCGGGAGCGGTGCTTAGCTCTGCAGAGCACCGTACCTTCGTCTTTAGCGTCTGTTCTCGTCTACATCTTAGCAAAAAGCTTTTCCACTGTGTCTGGCAAGGAGAAACTGTGCCAGCACAGAAAAAATCTCCCATCGTGTTCTAGAGGCTGCACGGAGGTCTGCCGAGTGTTTTGCAAGAAGAGAAAGAAAGTTGTCCAAAACAGCTTGCAATCGAATATTCATGTGAATAGAAAAGGCAGGAGAGTGGTCAGGTACTGTTTTCTCTCAATTGGCAAGCTGCGCACACAATCGCAGTGTTGTACAGCTTGTTTCATCACCTTTGCGAAGCTGCCGCTCTCTCCGGCTCCCGGAGACGAAGAAGCTGCTTCTTCGCGCAAAGATGATTCTGCCGCTCACAGTGCTCTGCAGTGTGTGTCTTCTGCAGAAAGAGATCCGGGAGCTGTGCTTAGCTCTGCAGAGCACCGTACCTTCGTCTTTAGCCTCTCTTCTCGTCTACATCTTAGCAAAAAGCTTTTCCACTCTGTCTGGCAAGGAGAAACTGTGCCAGCACAGAAAACATCTCCCATCGTGTTCTAGAGGCTGCACGGAGGTCTGCCGAGTGTTTTGCAAGAAGAGAAAGAAAGTTTTCCAAAACAGCTTGCAATCGAATGTTCATGTGAATAGAAAAGGCAGGAGAGTGGTCAGGTACTGTTTTCTCTCAGTTGGCAAGCTGCGTACACAATCGCAGTGTTGTACAGCTTGTTTCATCACCTTTGCGAAGTTGCCGCTCTCTCCGGCTCCCGGAGACGAAGAAGCTGCTTCTTCGCGCAAAGACGATTCTGCCGCTCACAGTGCTCTGCAGTGTGTGTCTTCTGCCGAAAGAGATCCGGGAGCTGTGCTTAGCTCTGCAGAGCACCGTACTTTCGTCTTTAGCCTCTCTTCTCGTCTGCATCTTAGCAAAAAGCTTTTCCACTCTGTCTGGCAAGGAGAAACTGTGCCAGCACAAAAAACATCTCCCATCGTGTTCTAGAGGCTGCACGGAGGTCTGCCGAGTGTTTTGCAAGAAGAGAAAGAAAGTTGTCCAAAACAGCTTGCAATCGAATGTTCATGTGAATAGAAAAGGCAGGAGAGTGGTCAGGTACTGTTTTCTCTCAGTTGGCAAGCTGCGCACACAATCGCAGTGTTGTAAAGCTTGTTTCATCACCTTTGCCAAGTTGCCGCTCTCTCCGGCTCCCGGAGACGAAGAAGCTGCTTCTTCGCGCAAAGACGATTCTGCCGCTCACAGTGCTCTGCAGCGTGTGTCTAATGCCGAAAGAGGCCCGGGAGCGGTGCTTAGCTCTGCAGAGCACCGTACCTTCGTCTTTAGCGTCTGTTCTCGTCTACATCTTAGCAAAAAGCTTTTCCACTCTGTCTGGCAAGGAGAAACTGTGCCAGCACAAAAAACATCTCCCATCGTGTTCTAGAGGCTGCACGGAGGTCTGCCGAGTGTTTTGCAAGAAGAGAAAGAAAGTTGTCCAAAACAGCTTGCAATCGAATGTTCATGTGAATAGAAAAGGCAGGAGAGTGGTCAGGTACTGTTTTCTCTCAATTGGCAAGCTGCGCACACAATCGCAGTGTTGTAGAGCTTGTTTCATCACCTTTGCGAAGTTGCCGCTCTCTCCGGCTCCCGGAGACGAAGAAGCTGCTTCTTCGCGCAAAGACGATTCTGCCGCTCACAGTGCTCTGCAGTGTGTGTCTTCTGCTGAAAGAGATCCGGGAGCTGTGCTTAGCTTTGCAGAGCACCGTACCTTCGTCTTTAGCCTCTCTTCTCGTCTACATCTTAGCAAAAAGCTTTTCCACTCTGTCTGGCAAGGAGAAACTGTGCCAGCACGGAAAACATCTCCCATCGTGTTCTAGAGGCTGCACGGAGGTCTGCCGAGTGTTTTGCAAGAAGAGAAAGAAAGTTGTCCAAAACAGCTTGCAATCGAATGTTCATGTGAATAGAAAAGGCAGGAGAGTGGTCAGGTACTGTTTTCTCTCAGTTGGCAAGCTGCGCACACAATCGCAGTGTTGTACAGCTTGTTTCATCACCTTTGCGAAGTTGCCGCTCTCTCCGGCTCCCGGAGACGAAGAAGCCGCTTCTTCGCGCAAAGATGATTCTGCCGATCACAGTGCTCTGCGGTGTGTGTCTAATGCCGAAAGAGGCCCGGGAGCGGTGCTTAGCTCTGCAGAGCACCGTACCTTCGTCTTTAGCCTCTCTTCTCGTCTACATCTTAGCAAAAAGCATTTCCACTATGTCTGGCAAGGAGAAACTGTGCCAGCACAGAAAACATCTCCCATCGTGTTCTAGAGGCTGCACGGAGGTCTGCCGAGTGTTTTGCAAGAAGAGAAAGAAAGTTGTCCAAAACAGCTTGCAATCGAATGTTCATGTGAATAGAAAAGGCAGGAGAGTGGTCAGGTACTGTTTTCTCTCAGTTGGCAAGCTGCGCACACAATCGCAGTGTTGTACAGCTTGTTTCATCACCTTTGCGAAGTTGCCGCTCTCTCCGGCTCCCGGAGACGAAGAAGCCGCTTCTTCGCGCAAAGATGATTCTGCCGATCACAGTGCTCTGCGGTGTGTGTCTAATGCCGAAAGAGGCCCGGGAGCGGTGCTTAGCTCTGCAGAGCACCGTACCTTCGTCTTTAGCCTCTCTTCTCGTCTACATCTTAGCAAAAAGCATTTCCACTATGTCTGGCAAGGAGAAACTGTGCCAGCACAGAAAACATCTCCCATCGTGTTCTAGAGGCTGCACGGAGGTCTGCCGAGTGTTTTGCAAGAAGAGAAAGAAAGTTGTCCAAAACAGCTTGCAATCGAATGTTCATGTGAATAGACAAGGCAGGAGAGTGGTCAGGTACTGTTTTCTCTCAGTTGGCAAGCTGCGCACACAATCGCAGTGTTGTACAGCTTGTTTCATCACCTTTGCGAAGTTGCCGCTCTCTCCGGCTCCCGGAGACGAAGAAGCTGCTTCTTCGCGCAAAGACGATTCTGCCGCTCACAGTGCTCTGCAGTGTGCGGCTTCTGCCGAAAGAGATCCGGGAGCTGTGCTTAGCTCTGCAGAGCACCGTACCTTCGTCTTTAGCCTCTCTTCTCGTCTACATCTTAGCAAAAAGCTTTTCCACTCTGTCTGGCAAGGAGAAACTGTGCCAGCACAGAAAACATCTCCCATCGTGTTCTAGAGGCTGCACGGAGGTCTGCCGAGTGTTTTGCAAGAAGAGAAAGAAAGTTGTCCAAAACAGCTTGCAATCGAATGTTCATGTGAATAGAAAAGGCAGGAGAGTGGTCAGGTACTGTTTTCTCTCAGTTGGCAAGCTGCGCACACAATCGCAGTGTTGTACAGCTTGTTTCATCACCTTTGCGAAGTTGCCGCTCTCTCCGGCTCCCGGAGACGAAGAAGCTGCTTCTTCGCGCAAAGACGATTCTGCCGCTCACAGTGCTCTGCGGTGTGCGCCTTCTGCCGAAAGAGATTCGTGAGCGGTGCTTAGCTTTGCAGAGCACCGTACCTTCGTCTTTAGCGTCTGTTCTCGTCTACATCTTAGCAAAAAGCTTTTCCGCTATGTCTGGCAAGGAGAAACTGTGCCAGCACAGAAAACATCTCCCATCGTGTTCTAGAGGCTGCACGGAGGTCTGCCGAGTGTTTTGCAAGAAGAGAAAGAAAGTTGTCCAAAACAGCTTGCAATCGAATGTTCATGTGAATAGAAAAGGCAGGAGAGTGGTCAGGTACTGTTTTCTCTCTGTTGGCAAGCTGCGCACACAATCGCAGTGTTGTACAGCTTGTTTCATCACCTTTGCCAAGTTGCCGCTCTCTCCGGCTCCCGGAGACGAAGAAGCTGCTTCTTCGCGCAAAGACGATTCTGCCGCTCACAGTGCTCTGCAGTGTGCGGCTTCTGCCGAAAGAGATCCGGGAGCTGTGCTTAGCTCTGCAGAGCACCGTACCTTCGTCTTTAGCGTCTGTTCTCGTCTACATCTTAGCAAAAAGCTTTTCCACTCTGTCTGGCAGGGAGAAACTGTGCCAGCACAGAAAACATCTCCCATCGTGTTCTAGAGGCTGCACGGAGGTCTGCCGAGTGTTTTGCAAGAAGAGAAAGAAAGTTTTCCAAAACAGCTTGCAATCGAATGTTCATGTGAATAGAAAAGGCAGGAGAGTGGTCAAATACTGTTTTCTCTCAGTTGGCAAGCTGCGCACACAATCGCAGTGTTGTACAGCTTGTTTCATCACCTTTGCCAAGTTGCCGCTCTCTCCGGCTCCCGGAGACGAAGAAGCTGCTTCTTCGCGCAAAGACGATTCTGCCGCTCACTGTGCTCTGCGGTGTGTGTCTTTTTCCGAAAGAGGCCCGGGAGCGGTGCTTAGCTCTGCAGAGCACCGTACCTTCGTCTTTAGCCTCTCTTCTCGTCTACATCTTAGCAAAAAGCTTTTCCACTGTGTCTGGCAAGGAGAAACTGTGCCAGCACAGAAAACATCTCCCATCGTGTTCTAGAGGCTGCACGGAGGTCTGCCGAGTGTTTTGCAAGAAGAGAAAGAAAGTTGTCCAAAACAGCTTGCAATCGAATGTTCATGTGAATAGAAAAGGCAGGAGAGTGGTCAGGTACTGTTTTCTCTCAGTTGGCAAGCTGCGCACACAATCGCAGTGTTGTACACCTTGTTTCATCACCTTTGCCAAGTTGCCGCTCTCTCCGGCTCCCGGAGACGAAGAAGCTGCTTCTTCGCACAAAGATGATTCTGCCGCTCACAGTGCTCTGCAGTGTGTGTCTTATGCCGAAAGAGGCCCGGGAGCGGTGCTTAGCTCTGCAGAGCACCGTACCTTCGTCTTTAGCCTCTCTTCTCGTCTACATCTTAGCAAAAAGCTTTTCCACTCTGTCTGGCAAGGAGAAACTGTGCCAGCACAGAAAACATCTCCCATCGTGTTCTAGAGGCTGCACGGAGGTCTGCCGAGTGTTTTGCAAGAAGTGAAAGAAAGTTGTCCAAAACAGCTTGCAATCGAATGTTCATGTGAATAGAAAAGGCAGGAGAGTGGTCAGGTACTGTTTTCTCTCAGTTGGCAAGCTGCGCACACAATCGCAGTGTTGTACAGCTTGTTTCATCACCTTTGCGAAGCTGCCGCTCTCTCCGGCTCCCGGAGACGAAGAAGCTGCTTCTTCGCGCAAAGACGATTCTGCCGCTCACAGTGCTCTGCAGCGTGTGTCTAATGCCGAAAGAGGCGCGGGAGCGGTGCTTAGCTCTGCAGAGCACCGTACCTTCGTCTTTAGCGTCTGTTCTCGTCTACATCTTAGCAAAAAGCTTTTCCACTGTGTCTGGCAAGAAGAAACCGTGCCAGCACAGAAAACATCTCCCATCGTGTTCTAGAGGCTGCACGGAGGTCTGCCGAGTGTTTTGCAAGAAGAGAAAGAAAGTTGTCCAAAACAGCTTGCAATCGAATATTCATGTGCATAGAAAAGGCAGGAGAGTGGTCAGGTACTGTTTTCTCTCAATTGGCAAGCTGAGCACACAATCGCAGTGTTGTACAGCTTGTTTCATCACCTTTGCGAAGTTGCCGCTCTCTCCGGCTCCCGGAGACGAAGAAGCTGCTTCTTCGCGCAAAGACGATTCTGCCGCTCACAGTGCTCTGCAGTGTGTGTCTTCTGCCGAAAGAGATCCGGGAGCTGTGCTTAGCTCTGCAGAGCACCGTACCTTCGTCTTTAGCCTCTCTTCTCGTCTACATCTTAGCAAAAAGCTTTTCCACTGTGTCTGGCAAGGAGAAACTGTGCCAGCACAAAAAACATCTCCCATCGTGTTCTAGAGGCTGCACGGAGGTCTGCCGAGTGTTTTGCAAGAAGAGAAAGAAAGTTGTCCAAAACAGCTTGCAATCGAATGTTCATGTGAATAGAAAAGGCAGGAGAGTGGTCAGGTACTGTTTTCTCTCAGTTGGCAAGCTGCGCACACAATCGCAGTGTTGTAAAGCTTGTTTCATCACCTTTGCGAAGTTGCCGCTCTCTCCGGCTCCCGGAGACGAAGAAGCTGCTTCTTCGCGCAAAGACGATTCTGCCGCTCACAGTGCTCTGCGGTGTGCGCCTTCTGCCGAAAGAGATCCTGGAGCTGTGCTTAGCTCTGCAGAGCACCGTATCTTCGTCTTTAGCCTCTCTTCTCGTCTACATCTTAGCAAAAAGCTTTTCCACTCTGTCTGGCAAGGAGAAACTGTGCCAGCACAGAAAACATCTCCCATCGTGTTCTAGAGGCTGCACGGAGGTCTGCCGAGTGTTTTGCAAGAAGAGAAAGAAAGTTGTCCAAAACAGCTTGCAATCGAATGTTCATGTGAATAGAAAAGGCAGGAGAGTGGTCAGGTACTGTTTTCTCTCAGTTGGCAAGCTGCGCACACAATCGCAGTGTTGTACAGCTTGTTTCATCACCTTTGCCAAGTTGCCGCTCTCTCCGGCTCCCGGAGACGAAGAAGCTGCTTCTTCGCGCAAAGACGATTCTGCCGCTCACAGTGCTCTGCGGTGTGCGGCTTTGCCGAAAGAGGCCCGGGAGCGGTGCTTAGCTCTGCAGAGCACCGTACATTCGTCTTTAGCCTCTCTTCTCGTCTACATCTTAGCAAAAAGCTTTTCCACTCTGTCTGGCAAGGAGAAACTGTGCCAGCACAGAAAACATCTCCCATCGTGTTCTAGAGACTGCACGGAGGTCTGCCGAGTGTTTTGCAAGAAGAGAAAGAAAGTTGTCCAAAACAGCTTGCAATCGAATGTTCATGTGAATAGAAAAGGCAGGAGAGTGGTCAGGTACTGTTTTCTCTCAGTTGGCAAGCTGCGCACACAATCGCAGTGTTGTACAGCTTGTTTCATCACCTTTGCCAAGTTGCCGCTCTCTCCGGCTCCCGGAGACGAAGAAGCGGCTTCTTCGCGCAAAGACGATTCTGCCGCTCACAGTGCTCTGCAGTGTGTGTCTTCTGCCGAAAGAGATCCGGGAGCTGTGCTTAGCTCTGCAGAGCACCGTACCTTCGTCTTTAGCCTCTCTTCTCGTCTACATCTTAGCAAAAAGCTTTTCCACTGTGTCTGGCAAGGAGAAACTGTGCCAGCACAGAAAACATCTCCCATCGTGTTCTAGAGGCTGCACGGAGGTCTACCGAGTGTTTTGCAAGAAGAGAAAGAAAGTTGTCCAAAACAGCTTGCAATCGAATGTTCATGTGAATAGAAAAGGCAGGAGAGTGGTCAGGTACTGTTTTCTCTATGTTGGCAAGCTGCGCACACAATCGCAGTGTTGTAAAGCTTGTTTCATCACCTTTGCCAAGTTGCCGCTCTCTCCGGCTCCCGGAGACGAAGAAGCTGCTTCTTCGCGCAAAGACGATTCTGCCGCTCACAGTGCTCTGCAGTGTGTGTCTAATGCCGAAAGAGATCCGGGAGCTGTAGTTAGCTCTGCAGAGCACCGTACCTTCGTCTTTAGCCTCTCTTCTCGTCTACATCTTAGCAAAAAGCTTTTCCACTCTGTCTGGCAAGGAGAAACTGTGCCAGCACAGAAAACATCTCCCATCGTGTTCTAGAGGCTGCACGGAGGTCTGCCGAGTGTTTTGCAAGAAGAGAAAGAAAGTTGTCCAAAACAGCTTGCAATCGAATGTTCATGTGAATAGAAAAGGCAGGAGAGTGGTCAGGTACTGTTTTCTCTCAGTTGGCAAGCTGCGCACACAATCGCAGTGTTGTACAGCTTGTTTCATCACCTTTGCGAAGTTGCCGCTCTCTCCGGCTCCCGGAGACGAAGAAGCTGCTTCTTCGCGCAAAGACGATTCTGCCGCTCACAGTGCTCTGCAGTGTGTGTCTACTGCCGAAAGAGGCCCGGGAGCGGTGCTTAGCTCTGCACAGCACCGTACCTTCGTCTTTAGCCTCTCTTCTCGTCTACATCTTAGCAAAAAGCTTTTCCACTCTGTCTGGCAAGGAGAAACTGTGCCAGCACAGAAAACATCTCCCATCGTGTTCTAGAGGCTGCACGGAGGTCTGCCGAGTGTTTTGCAAGAAGAGAAAGAAAGTTGTCCAAAACAGCTTGCAATCGAATGTTCATGTGAATAGAAAAGGCAGGAGAGTGGTCAGGTACTGTTTTCTCTCAGTTGGCAAGCTGCGCACACAATCGCAGTGTTGTAAAGCTTGTTTCATCACCTTTGCCAAGTTGCCGCTCTCTCCGGCTCCCGGAGACGAAGAAGCTGCTTCTTCGCGCAAAGACGATTCTGCCGCTCACAGTGCTCTGCGGTGTGCGCCTTCTGCCGAAAGAGGCCCGGGAGCGGTGCTTAGCTCTGCAGAGCACCGTACCTTCGTCTTTAGCCTCTCTTCTCGTCTACATCTTAGCAAAAAGCTTTTCCACTCTGTCTGGCAAGGAGAAACTGTGCCAGCACAGAAAACATCTCCCATCGTGTTCTAGAGGCTGCACGGAGGTCTGCCGAGTGTTTTGCAAGAAGAGAAAGAAAGTTGTCCAAAACAGCTTGCAATCGAATGTTCATGTGAATAGAAAAGGCAGGAGAGTGGTCAGGTACTGTTTTCTCTCAGTTGGCAAGCTGCGCACACAATCGCAGTGTTGTACAGCTTGTTTCATCACCTTTGCGAAGCTGCCGCTCTCTCCGGCTCCCGGAGACGAAGAAGCTGCTTCTTCGCGCAAAGACGATTCTGCCGCTCACAGTGCTCTGCAGTGTGTGTCTAATGCCGAAAGAGGCCCGGGAGCGGTGCTTAGCTCTGCAGAGCACCGTACCTTCGTCTTTAGCCTCTCTTCTCGTCTACATATTAGCAAAAAGCTTTTCCACTATGTCTGGCAAGGAGAAACTGTGCCAGCACAGAAAACATCTCCCATCGTGTTCTCGAGGCTGCACGGAGGTCTGCCGAGTGTTTTGCAAGAAGAGAAAGAAAGTTGTCCAAAACAGCTTGCAATCGAATGTTCATGTGAATAGAAAAGGCAGGAGAGTGGTCAGGTTCTGTTTTCTCTCAGTTGGCAAGCTGCGCACACAATCGCAGTGTTGTACAGCTTGTTTCATCACCTTTGTGAAGTTGCCGCTCTCTCCGGCTCCCGGAGACGAAGAAGCTGCTTCTTCGCGCAAAGACGATTCTGCCGCTGACAGTGCTCTGCAGTGTGTGTCTAATGCCGAAAGAGGCCCGGGAGCGGTGCTTAGCTCTGCAGAGCACCGTACCTTCGCCTTTAGCCTCTCTTCTCGTCTACATATTAGCAAAAAGCTTTTCCACTATGTCTGGCAAGGAGAAACTGTGCCAGCACAGAAAACATCTCCCATCGTGTTCTAGAGGCTGCACGGAGGTCTGCCGAGTGTTTTGCAAGAAGAGAAAGAAAGTTGTCCAAAACAGCTTGCAATCGAATGTTCATGTGAATAGAAAAGGCAGGAGAGTGGTCAGGTACTGTTTTCTCTCAGTTGGCAAGCTGCGCACACAATCGCAGTGTTGTACAGCTTGTTTCATCACATTTGCCAAGTTGCCGCTCTCTCCGGCTCCCGGAGACGAAGAAGCTGCTTCTTCGCGCAAAGATGATTCTGCCGATCACAGTGCTCTGCCGTGTGTGTCTTCTGCCGAAAGAGATCCGAGAGCTGTGCTTAGCTCTGCAGAGCACCGTACCTTCGTCTTTAGCCTCTCTTCTCGTCTACATCAGAGCAAAAAGCTTTTCCACTCTGTCTGGCAAGGAGAAACTGTGCCAGCACAGAAAACATCTCCCATCGTGTTCTAGAGGCTGCACGGAGGTCTGCTGAGTGTTTTGCAAGAAGAGAAAGAAAGTTGTCCAAAACAGCTTGCAATCGAATATTCATGTGAATAGAAAAGGCAGGAGAGTGGTCAGGTACTGTTTTCTCTCAATTGGCAAGCTGCGCACACAATCGCAGTGTTGTACAGCTTGTTTCATCACCTTTGCGAAGCTGCCGCTCTCTCCGGCTCCCGGAGACGAAGAAGCTGCTTCTTCGCGCAAAGATGATTCTGCCGCTCACAGTGCTCTGCAGTGTGTGTCTTCTGCCGAAAGAGATCCGGGAGCTGTGCTTAGCTCTGCAGAGCACCGTACCTTCGTCTTTAGCCTCTCTTCTCGTCTACATCTTAGCAAAAAGCTTTTCCACTCTGTCTGGCAAGGAGAAACTGTGCCAGCACAGAAAACATCTCCCATCGTGTTCTAGAGGCTGCACGGAGGTCTGCCGAGTGTTTTGCAAGAAGAGAAAGAAAGTTGTCCAAAACAGCTTGCAATCGAATGTTCATGTGAATAGAAAAGGCAGGAGAGTGGTCAGGTACTGTTTTCTCTCAGTTGGCAAGCTGCGCACACAATCGCAGTGTTGTACAGCTTGTTTCATCACCTTTGCGAAGTTGCCGCTCTCTCCGGCTCCCGGAGACGAAGAAGCTGCTTCTTCGCGCAAAGACGATTCTGCCGCTCACAGTGCTCTGCGGTGTGCGCCTTCTGCCGAAAGAGATCCGGGAGCGGTGCTTAGCTCTGCAGAGCACCGTACCTTCGTCTTTAGCCTCTCTTCTCGTCTACATCTTAGCAAAAAGCTTTTCCACTCTGTCTGGCAAGGAGAAACTGTGCCAGCACAGAAAACATCTCCCATCGTGTTCTAGAGGCTGCACGGAGGTCTGCCGAGTGTTTTGCAAGAAGAGAAAGAAATTTGTCCAAAACAGCTTGCAATCGAATGTTCATGTGAATAGAAAAGGCAGGAGAGTGGTCAGGTACTGTTTTCTCTCAGTTGGCAAGCTGCGCACACAATCGCAGTGTTGTAAAGCTTGTTTCATCACCTTTGCCAAGTTGCCGCTCTCTCCGGCTCCCGGAGACGAAGAAGCTGCTTCTTCGCGCAAAGACGATTCTGCCGCTCACAGTGCTCTGCGGTGTGCGGCTTCTGCCGAAAGAGGCCCGGGAGCGGTGCTTAGCTCTGCAGAGCACCGTACCTTCGTCTTTAGCCTCTCTTCTCGTCTACATCTTAGCAAAAAGCTTTTCCACTCTGTCTGGCAAGGAGAAACTGTGCCAGCACAGAAAACATCTCCCATCGTGTTCTAGAGGCTGCACGGAGGTCTGCCGAGTGTTTTGCAAGAAGAGAAAGAAAGTTGTCCAAAACAGCTTGCAATCGAATGTTCATGTGAATAGAAAAGGCAGGAGAGTGGTCAGGTACTGTTTTCTCTCAGTTGGCAAGCTGCGCACACAATCGCAGTGTTGTACAGCTTGTTTCATCACCTTTGCGAAGTTGCCGCTCTCTCCGGCTCCCGGAGACGAAGAAGCTGCTTCTTCGCGCAAAGACGATTCTGCCGCTCACAGTGCTCTGCAGCGTGTGTCTAATGCCGAAAGAGATCCGGGAGCGGTGCTTAGCTCTGCAGAGCACCGTACCTTCGTCTTTAGCGTCTGTTCTCGTCTACATCTTAGCAAAAAGCTTTTCCACTCTGTCTGGCAAGGAGAAACTGTGCCAGCACAAAAAACATCTCCCATCGTGTTCCAGAGGCTGCACGGAGGTCTGCCGAGTGTTTTGCAAGAAGAGAAAGAAAGTTGTCCAAAACAGCTTGCAATCGAATGTTCATGTGAATAGAAAAGGCAGGAGAGTGGTCAGGTACTGTTTTCTCTCAGTTGGCAAGCTGCGCACACAATCGCAGTGTTGTACAGCTTGTTTCATCACCTTTGCCAAGTTGCCGCTCTCTCCGGCTCCCGGAGACGAAGAAGCTGCTTCTTCGCGCAAAGACGATTCTGCCCCTCACAGTGCTCTGCGGTGTGCGGCTTCTGCAGAAAGAGGCCCGGGAGCGGTGCTTAGCTCTGCAGAGCACCGTACCTTCGTCTTTAGCCTCTCTTCTCGTCTACATCTTAGCAAAAAGCTTTTCCACTCTGTCTGGCAAGGAGAAACTGTGCCAGCACAGAAAACATCTCCCATCGTGTTCTAGAGGCTGCACGGAGGTCTGCCGAGTGTTTTGCAAGAAGAGAAAGAAAGTTGTCCAAAACAGCTTGCAATCGAATGTTCATGTGAATAGAAAAGGCAGGAGAGTGGTCAGGTACTGTTTTCTCTCAGTTGGCAAGCTGCGCACACAATCGCAGTGTTGTACAGCTTGTTTCATCACCTTTGCCAAGTTGCCGCTCTCTCCGGCTCCCGGAGACGAAGAAGCTGCTTCTTCGCGCAAAGACGATTCTGCCGATCACAGTGCTCTGCAGTGTGTGTCTTCTGCCGAAAGAGATCCGGGAGCTGTGCTTAGCTCTGCAGAGCACCGTACCTTCGTCTTTAGCCTCTCTTCTCGTCTACATCTTAGCAAAAAGCTTTTCCACTCTGTCTGGCAAGGAGAAACTGTGCCAGCACAGAAAACATCTCCCATCGTGTTCTAGAGGCTGCACGGAGGTCTGCCGAGTGTTTTGCAAGAAGAGAAAGAAAGTTGTCCAAAACAGCTTGCAATCGAATGTTCATGTGAATAGAAAAGGCAGGAGAGTGGTCAGGTACTGTTTTCTCTCAGTTGGCAAGCTGCGCACACAATCGCAGTGTTGTACAGCTTGTTTCATCACCTTTGCCAAGTTGCCGCTCTCTCCGGCTCCCGGAGACGAAGAAGCTGCTTCTTCGCGCAAAGACGATTCTGCCGCTCACAGTGCTCTGCAGTGTGTGTCTAATGCCGAAAGAGGCCCGGGAGCGGTGCTTAGCTCTGCAGAGCACCGTACCTTCGTCTTTAGCCTCTCTTCTCGTCTACATCTTAGCAAAAAGCTTTTCCACTCTGTCTGGCAAGGAGAAACTGTGCCAGCACAGAAAACATCTCCCATCGTGTTCTAGAGGCTGCACGGAGGTCTGCCGAGTGTTTTGCAAGAAGAGAAAGAAAGTTGTCCAAAACAGCTTGCAATCGAATGTTCATGTGAATAGAAAAGGCAGGAGAGTGGTCAGGTACTGTTTTCTCTCAATTGGCAAGCTGCGCACACAATCGCAGTGTTGTAGAGCTTGTTTCATCACCTTTGCCAAGTTGCCGCTCTCTCCGGCTCCCGGAGACGAAGAAGCTGCTTCTTCGCGCATAGACGATTCTGCCGCTCACAGTGCTCTGCAGTGTGTGTCTTCTGCCGAAAGAGATCCGGGAGCTGTGCTTAGCTCTGCAGAGCACCGTACCTTCGTCTTTAGCCTCTCTTCTCGTCTACATCTTAGCAAAAAGCTTTTCCACTGTGTCTGGCAAGGAGAAACTGTGCCAGCACAGAAAACATCTCCCATCGTGTTCTAGAGGCTGCACGGAGGTCTGCCGAGTGTTTTGCAAGAAGAGAAAGAAAGTTGTCCAAAACAGCTTGCAATCGAATGTTCATGTGAATAGAAAAGGCAGGAGAGTGGTCAGGTACTGTTTTCTCTCAGTTGGCAAGCTGCGCACACAATCGCAGTGTTGTACAGCTTGTTTCATCACCTTTGCCAAGTTGCCGCTCTCTCCGGCTCCCGGAGACGAAGAAGCTGCTTCTTCGCGCAAAGACGATTGTGCCGCTCACAGTGCTCTGCGGTTTGCGCCTTCTGCCGAAAGAGGCCCGCGAGCGGTGCTTAGCTCTGCAGAGCACCGTACCTTCGTCTTTAGCCTCTCTTCTCGTCTACATCTTAGCAAAAAGCGTTTCCACTATGTCTGGCAAGGAGAAACTGTGCCAGCACAGAAAACATCTCCCATCGTGTTCTAGAGGCTGCACGGAGGTCTGCCGAGTGTTTTGCAAGAAGAGAAAGAAAGTTGTCCAAAACAGCTTGCAATCGAATGTTCATGTGAATAGAAAAGGCAGGAGAGTGGTCAGGTACTGTTTTCTCTCAGTTGGCAAGCTGCGCACACAATCGCAGTGTTGTACAGCTTGTTTCATCACCTTTGCCAAGTTGCCGCTCTCTCCGGCTCCCGGAGACGAAGAAGCTGCTTCTTCGCGCAAAGACGATTGTGCCGCTCACAGTGCTCTGCGGTTTGCGCCTTCTGCCGAAAGAGGCCCGGGAGCGGTGCTTAGCTCTGCAGAGCACCGTACCTTCGTCTTTAGCCTCTCTTCTCGTCTACATCTTAGCAAAAAGCATTTCCACTATGTCTGGCAAGGAGAAACGGTGCCAGCACAGAAAACATCTCCCATCGTGTTCTAGAGGCTGCACGGAGGTCTGCCGAGTGTTTTGCAAGAAGAGAAAGAAAGTTGTCCAAAACAGCTTGCAATCGAATGTTCATGTGAATAGAAAAGGCAGGAGAGTGGTCAGGTACTGTTTTCTCTCAGTTGGCAAGCTGCGCACACAATCGCAGTGTTGTACAGCTTGTTTCATCACCTTTGCGAAGTTGCCGCTCTCTCCGGCTCCCGGAGACGAAGAAGCTGCTTCTTCGCGCAAAGACGATTCTGCCGCTCACAGTGCTCTGCAGCGTGTGTCTAATGCCGAAAGAGGCCCGGGAGCGGTGCTTAGCTCTGCAGAGCACCGTACCTTCGTCTTTAGCCTCTCTTCTCGTCTACATCTTAGCAAAAAGCTTTTCCACTCTGTCTGGCAAGGAGAAACTGTGCCAGCACAGAAAACATCTCCCATCGTGTTCTAGAGGCTGCACGGAGGTCTGCCGAGTGTTTTGCAAGAAGAGAAAGAAAGTTGTCCAAAACAGCTTGCAATCGAATGTTCATGTGAATAGAAAAGGCAGGAGAGTGGTCAGGTACTGTTTTCTCTCAGTTGGCAAGCTGCGCACACAATCGCAGTGTTGTACAGCTTGTTTCATCACCTTTGCGAAGTTGCCGCTCTCTCCGGCTCCCGGAGACGAAGAAGCTGCTTCTTCGCGCAAAGACGATTCTGCCGCTCACAGTGCTCTGCGGTGTGCGCCTTCTGCCGAAAGAGATCCGGGAGCGGTGCTTAGCTCTGCAGAGCACCGTACCTTCGTCTTTAGCCTCTCTTCTCGTCTACATCTTAGCAAAAAGCTTTTCCACTATGTCTGGCAAGGAGAAACTGTGCCAGCACAGAAAACATCTCCCATCGTGTTCTAGAGGCTGCACGGAGGTCTGCCGAGTGTTTTGCAAGAAGAGAAAGAAAGTTGTCCAAAACAGCTTGCAATCGAATGTTCATGTGAATAGAAAAGGCAGGAGAGTGGTCAGGTACTGTTTTCTCTCAGTTGGCAAGCTGCGCACACAATCGCAGTGTTGTAAAGCTTGTTTCATCACCTTTGCCAAGTTGCCGCTCTCTCCGGCTCCCGGAGACGAAGAAGCTGCTTCTTCGCGCAAAGACGATTCTGCCGCTCACAGTGCTCTGCGGTGTGCGCCTTCTGCCGAAAGAGATCCTGGAGCTGTGCTTAGCTCTGCAGAGCACCGTACCTTCGTCTTTAGCCTCTCTTCTCGTCTACATCTTAGCAAAAAGCTTTTCCACTCTGTCTGGCAAGGAGAAACTGTGCCAGCACAGAAAACATCTCCCATCGTGTTCTAGAGACTGCACGGAGGTCTGCCGAGTGTTTTGCAAGAAGAGAAAGAAAGTTGTCCAAAACAGCTTGCAATTGAATGTTCATGTGAATAGAAAAGGCAGGAGAGTGGTCAGGTACTGTTTTCTCTCAGTTGGCAAGCTGCGCACACAATCGCAGTGTTGTACAGCTTGTTTCATCACCTTTGCGAAGTTGCCGCTCTCTCCGGCTCCCAGAGACGAAGAAGCTGCTTCTTCGCGCAAAGACGATTCTGCCGCTCACAGTGCTCTGCAGTGTGTGTCTACTGCCGAAAGAGGCCCGGGAGCGGTGCTTAGCTTTGCAGAGCACCGTACCTTCGTCTTTAGCCTCTCTTCTCGTCTACATCTTAGCAAAAAGCTTTTCCACTGTGTCTGGCGAGGAGAAACTGTGCCAGCACAAAAAACATCTCCCATCGTGTTCTCGAGGCTGCACGGAGGTCTGCCGAGTGTTTTGCAAGAAGAGAAAGAAAGTTGTCCAAAACAGCTTGCAATGGAATGTTCATGTGAATAGAAAAGGCAGGAGAGTGGTCAGGTACTGTTTTCTCTCAGTTGGCAAGCTGCGCACACAATCGCAGTGTTGTACAGCTTGTTTCATCACCTTTGCCAAGTTGCCGCTCTCTCCGGCTCCCGGAGACGAAGAAGCGGCTTCTTCGCGCAAAGACGATTCTGCCGCTCACAGTGCTCTGCAGTGTGTTTCTTCTGCCGAAAGAGATCCGGGAGCTGTGCTTAGCTCTGCAGAGCACCGTACCTTCGTCTTTAGCCTCTCTTCTCGTCTACATCTTAGCAAAAAGCTTTTCCACTCTGTCTGGCAAGGAGAAACTGTGCCAGCACAGAAAACATCTCCCATCGTGTTCTAGAGGCTGCACGGAGGTCTGCCGAGTGTTTTGCAAGAAGAGAAAGAAAGTTGTCCAAAACAGCTTGCAATCGAATGTTCATGTGAATAGAAAAGGCAGGAGAGTGGTCAGGTACTGTTTTCTCTCAGTTGGCAAGCTGCGCACACAATCGCAGTGTTGTACAGCTTGTTTCATCACCTTTGCGAAGTTGCCGCTCTCTCCGGCTCCCGGAGACGAAGAAGCTGCTTCTTCGCGCAAAGACGATTCTGCCGCTCACAGTGCTCTGCAGTGTGTGTCTTCTGCCGAAAGAGATCCGGGAGCTGTGCTTAGCTCTGCAGAGCACCGTACCTTCGTCTTTAGCCTCTCTTCTCGTCTACATCTTAGCAAAAAGCTTTTCCACTCTGTCTGGCAAGGAGAAACTGTGCCAGCACAGAAAACATCTCCCATCGTGTTCTAGAGGCTGCACGGAGGTCTGCCGAGTGTTTTGCAAGAAGAGAAAGAAAGTTCTCCAAAACAGCTTGCAATCGAATGTTCATGTGAATAGAAAAGGCAGGAGAGGGGTCAGGTACTGTTTTCTCTCAGTTGGCAAGCTGCGCACACAATCGCAGTGTTGTAAAGCTTGTTTCATCACCTTTGCCAAGTTGCCGCTCTCTCCGGCTCCCGGAGACGAAGAAGCTGCTTCTTCGCGCAAAGACGATTCTGCCGCTCACAGTGCTCTGCGGTGTGCGGCTTCTGCCGAAAGAGGCCCGGGAGCGGTGCTTAGCTCTGCAGAGCACCGTACCTTCGTCTTTAGCCTCTCTTCTCGTCTACATCTTAGCAAAAAGCTTTTCCACTCTGTCTGGCAAGGAGAAACTGTGCCAGCACAGAAAACATCTCCCATCGTGTTCTAGAGGCTGCACGGAGGTCTGCCGAGTGTTTTGCAAGAAGAGAAAGAAAGTTGTCCAAAACAGCTTGCAATCAAATGTTCATGTGAATAGAAAAGGCAGGAGAGTGGTCAGGTACTGTTTTCTCTCAGTTGGCAAGCTGCGTACACAATCGCAGTGTTGTAAAGCTTGTTTCATCACCTTTGCGAAGTTGCCGCTCTCTCCGGCTCCCGGAGACGAAGAAGCTGCTTCTTCGCGCAAAGACGATTCTGCCGCTCACAGTGCTCTGCAGTGTGTGTCTACTGCCGAAAGAGGCCCGGGAGCGGTGCTTAGCTCTGCAGAGCACCGTACCTTCGTCTTTAGCCTCTCTTCTCGTCTACATCTTAGCAAAAAGCTTTTCCACTGTGTCTGGCGAGGAGAAACTGTGCCAGCACAAAAAACATCTCCCATCGTGTTCTCGAGGCTGCACGGAGGTCTGCCGAGTGTTTTGCAAGAAGAGAAAGAAAGTTGTCCAAAACAGCTTGCAATCGAATGTTCATGTGAATAGAAAAGGCAGGAGAGTGGTCAGGTACTGTTTTCTCTCAGTTGGCAAGCTGCGCACACAATCGCAGTGTTGTACAGCTTGTTTCATCACCTTTGCGAAGTTGCCGCTCTCTCCGGCTCCCGGAGACGAAGAAGCTGCTTCTTCGCGCAAAGACGATTCTGCCGCTCACAGTGCTCTGCGGTGTGCGGCTTCTGCCGAAAGAGGCCCGGGAGCGGTGCTTAGCTCTGCAGAGCACCGTACCTTCGTCTTTAGCCTCTCTTCTCGTCTACATCTTAGCAAAAAGCTTTTCCACTGTGTCTGGCAAGGAGAAACTGTGCCAGCACAGAAAACATCTCCCATCGTGTTCTAGAGGCTGCACGGAGGTCTGCCGAGTGTTTTGCAAGAAGAGAAAGAAAGTTCTCCAAAAAAGCTTGCAATCGAATGTTCATGTGAATAGAAAAGGCAGGAGAGTGGTCAGGTACTGTTTTCTCTCAGTTGGCAAGCTGCGCACACAATCGCAGTGTTGTACAGCTTGTTTCATCACCTTTGCCAAGTTGCCGCTCTCTCCGGCTCCCGGAGACGAAGAAGCGGCTTCTTCGCGCAAAGACGATTCTGCCGCTCACAGTGCTCTGCAGTGTGTTTCTTCTGCCGAAAGAGATCCGGGAGCTGTGCTTAGCTCTGCAGAGCACCGTACCTTCGTCTTTAGCCTCTCTTCTCGTCTACATCTTAGCAAAAAGCTTTTCCACTCTGTCTGGCAAGGAGAAACTGTGCCAGCACAGAAAACATCTCCCATCGTGTTCTAGAGGCTGCACGGAGGTCTGCCGAGTGTTTTGCAAGAAGAGAAAGAAAGTTGTCCAAAACAGCTTGCAATCGAATGTTCATGTGAATAGAAAAGGCAGGAGAGTGGTCAGGTACTGTTTTCTCTCAGTTGGCAAGCTGCGCACACAATCGCAGTGTTGTACAGCTTGTTTCATCACCTTTGCCAAGTTGCCGCTCTCTCCGGCTCCCGGAGATGAAGAAGCTGCTTCTTCGCGCAAAGACGATTCTGCCGCTCACAGTGCTCTGCAGTGTGTGTCTTCTGCCGAAAGAGATCCGGGAGCTGTGCTTAGCTCTGCAGAGCACCGTACCTTCGTCTTTAGCCTCTCTTCTCGTCTACATCTTAGCAAAAAGCTTTTCCACTCTGTCTGGCAAGGAGAAACTGTGCCAGCACAGAAAACATCTCCCATCGTGTTCTAGAGGCTGCACGGAGGTCTGCCGAGTGTTTTGCAAGAAGAGAAAGAAAGTTGTCCAAAACAGCTTGCAATCGAATGTTCATGTGAATAGAAAAGGCAGGAGAGGGGTCAGGTACTGTTTTCTCTCAGTTGGCAAGCTGCGCACACAATCGCAGTGTTGTAAAGCTTGTTTCATCACCTTTGCCAAGTTGCCGCTCTCTCCGGCTCCCGGAGACGAAGAAGCTGCTTCTTCGCGCAAAGACGATTCTGCCGCTCACAGTGCTCTGCGGTGTGCGGCTTCTGCCGAAAGAGGCCCGGGAGCGGTGCTTAGCTCTGCAGAGCACCGTACCTTCGTCTTTAGCCTCTCTTCTCGTCTACATCTTAGCAAAAAGCTTTTCCACTCTGTCTGGCAAGGAGAAACTGTGCCAGCACAGAAAACATCTCCCATCGTGTTCTAGAGGCTGCACGGAGGTCTGCCGAGTGTTTTGCAAGAAGAGAAAGAAAGTTGTCCAAAACAGCTTGCAATCAAATGTTCATGTGAATAGAAAAGGCAGGAGAGTGGTCAGGTACTGTTTTCTCTCAGTTGGCAAGCTGCGTACACAATCGCAGTGTTGTAAAGCTTGTTTCATCACCTTTGCGAAGTTGCCGCTCTCTCCGGCTCCCGGAGACGAAGAAGCTGCTTCTTCGCGCAAAGACGATTCTGCCGCTCACAGTGCTCTGCAGTGTGTGTCTACTGCCGAAAGAGGCCCGGGAGCGGTGCTTAGCTCTGCAGAGCACCGTACCTTCGTCTTTAGCCTCTCTTCTCGTCTACATCTTAGCAAAAAGCTTTTCCACTGTGTCTGGCGAGGAGAAACTGTGCCAGCACAAAAAACATCTCCCATCGTGTTCTCGAGGCTGCACGGAGGTCTGCCGAGTGTTTTGCAAGAAGAGAAAGAAAGTTGTCCAAAACAGCTTGCAATCGAATGTTCATGTGAATAGAAAAGGCAGGAGAGTGGTCAGGTACTGTTTTCTCTCAGTTGGCAAGCTGCGCACACAATCGCAGTGTTGTACAGCTTGTTTCATCACCTTTGCGAAGTTGCCGCTCTCTCCGGCTCCCGGAGACGAAGAAGCTGCTTCTTCGCGCAAAGACGATTCTGCCGCTCACAGTGCTCTGCGGTGTGCGGCTTCTGCCGAAAGAGGCCCGGGAGCGGTGCTTAGCTCTGCAGAGCACCGTACCTTCGTCTTTAGCCTCTCTTCTCGTCTACATCTTAGCAAAAAGCTTTTCCACTCTGTCTGGCAAGGAGAAACTGTGCCAGCACAGAAAACATCTCCCATCGTGTTCTAGAGGCTGCACGGAGGTCTGCCGAGTGTTTTGCAAGAAGAGAAAGAAAGTTGTCCAAAACAGCTTGCAATCGAATGTTCATGTGAATAGAAAAGGCAGGAGAGTGGTCAGGTACTGTTTTCTCTCAGTTGGCAAGCTGCGCACACAATCGCAGTGTTGTACAGCTTGTTTCATCACCTTTGCCAAGTTGCCGCTCTCTCCGGCTCCCGGAGACGAAGAAGCTGCTTCTTCGCGCAAAGACGATTGTGCCGCTCACAGTGCTCTGCGGTTTGCGCCTTCTGCCGAAAGAGGCCCGGGAGCGGTGCTTAGCTCTGCAGAGCACCGTACCTTCGTCTTTAGCCTCTCTTCTCGTCTACATCTTAGCAAAAAGCATTTCCACTATGTCTGGCAAGGAGAAACTGTGCCAGCACAGAAAACATCTCCCATCGTGTTCTAGAGGCTGCACGGAGGTCTGCCGAGTGTTTTGCAAGAAGAGAAAGAAAGTTGTCCAAAACAGCTTGCAATCGAATGTTCATGTGAATAGAAAAGGCAGGAGAGTGGTCAGGTACTGTTTTCTCTCAGTTGGCAAGCTGCGCACACAATCGCAGTGTTGTACAGCTTGTTTCATCACCTTTGCGAAGTTGCCGCTCTCTCCGGCTCCCGGAGACGAAGAAGCTGCTTCTTCGCGCAAAGACGATTCTGCCGCTCACAGTGCTCTGCGGTGTGCGCCTTCTGCCGAAAGAGATCCTGGAGCTGTGCTTAGCTCTGCAGAGCACCGTACTTTCGTCTTTAGCCTCTCTTCTCGTCTACATCTTAGCAAAAAGCTTTTCCACTCTGTCTGGCAAGGAGAAACTGTGCCAGCACAGAAAACATCTCCCATCGTGTTCTAGAGGCTGCACGGAGGTCTGCCGAGTGTTTTGCAAGAAGAGAAAGAAAGTTGTCCAAAACAGCTTGCAATCGAATGTTCATGTGAATAGAAAAGGCAGGAGAGTGGTCAGGTACTGTTTTCTCTCAGTTGGCAAGCTGCGCACACAATCGCAGTGTTGTACAGCTTGTTTCATCACCTTTGCGAAGCTGCCGCTCTCTCCGGCTCCCGGAGACGAAGAAGCTGCTTCTTCGCGCAAAGACGATTCTGCCGCTCACAGTGCTCTGCAGCGTGTGTCTAATGCCGAACGAGGCCCGGGAGCGGTGCTTAGCTCTGCAGAGCACCGTACCTTCGTCTTTAGCCTCTCTTCTCGTCTACATCTTAGCAAAAAGCTTTTCCACTCTGTCTGGCAAGGAGAAACTGTGCCAGCACAGAAAACATCTCCCATCGTGTTCTAGAGGCTGCACGGAGGTCTGCCGAGTGTTTTGCAAGAAGAGAAAGAAAGTTGTCCAAAACAGCTTGCAATCGAATGTTCATGTGAATAGAAAAGGCAGGAGAGTGGTCAGGTACTGTTTTCTCTCAGTTGGCAAGCTGCGCACACAATCGCAGTGTTGTACAGCTTGTTTCATCACCTTTGCGAAGTTGCCGCTCTCTCCGGCTCCCGGAGACGAAGAAGCTGCTTCTTCGCGCAAAGACGATTCTGCCGCTCACAGTGCTCTGCGGTGTGCGCCTTCTGCCGAAAGAGATCCGGGAGCGGTGCTTAGCTCTGCAGAGCACCGTACCTTCGTCTTTAGCCTCTCTTCTCGTCTACATCTTAGCAAAAAGCATTTCCACTATGTCTGGCAAGGAGAAACTGTGCCAGCACAGAAAACATCTCCCATCGTGTTCTAGAGGCTGCACGGAGGTCTGCCGAGTGTTTTGCAAGAAGAGAAAGAAAGTTGTCCAAAACAGCTTGCAATCGAATGTTCATGTGAATAGAAAAGGCAGGAGAGTGGTCAGGTACTGTTTTCTCTCAGTTGGCAAGCTGCGCACACAATCGCAGTGTTGTAAAGCTTGTTTCATCACCTTTGCCAAGTTGCCGCTCTCTCCGGCTCCCGGAGACGAAGAAGCTGCTTCTTCGCGCAAAGACGATTCTGCCGCTCACAGTGCTCTGCGGTGTGCGCCTTCTGCCGAAAGAGATCCTGGAGCTGTGCTTAGCTCTGCAGAGCACCGTACCTTCGTCTTTAGCCTCTCTTCTCGTCTACATCTTAGCAAAAAGCTTTTCCACTCTGTCTGGCAAGGAGAAACTGTGCCAGCACAGAAATCATCTCCCATCGTGTTCTAGAGGCTGCACGGAGGTCTGCCGAGTGTTTTGCAAGAAGAGAAAGAAAGTTGTCCAAAACAGCTTGCAATTGAATGTTCATGTGAATAGAAAAGGCAGGAGAGTGGTCAGGTACTGTTTTCTCTCAGTTGGCAAGCTGCGCACACAATCGCAGTGTTGTACAGCTTGTTTCATCACCTTTGCGAAGTTGCCGCTCTCTCCGGCTCCCAGAGACGAAGAAGCTGCTTCTTCGCGCAAAGACGATTCTGCCGCTCACAGTGCTCTGCAGTGTGTGTCTACTGCCGAAAGAGGCCCGGGAGCGGTGCTTAGCTTTGCAGAGCACCGTACCTTCGTCTTTAGCCTCTCTTCTCGTCTACATCTTAGCAAAAAGCTTTTCCACTGTGTCTGGCGAGGAGAAACTGTGCCAGCACAAAAAACATCTCCCATCGTGTTCTCGAGGCTGCACGGAGGTCTGCCGAGTGTTTTGCAAGAAGAGAAAGAAAGTTGTCCAAAACAGCTTGCAATGGAATGTTCATGTGAATAGAAAAGGCAGGAGAGTGGTCAGGTACTGTTTTCTCTCAGTTGGCAAGCTGCGCACACAATCGCAGTGTTGTACAGCTTGTTTCATCACCTTTGCCAAGTTGCCGCTCTCTCCGGCTCCCGGAGACGAAGAAGCGGCTTCTTCGCGCAAAGACGATTCTGCCGCTCACAGTGCTCTGCAGTGTGTTTCTTCTGCCGAAAGAGATCCGGGAGCTGTGCTTAGCTCTGCAGAGCACCGTACCTTCGTCTTTAGCCTCTCTTCTCGTCTACATCTTAGCAAAAAGCTTTTCCACTCTGTCTGGCAAGGAGAAACTGTGCCAGCACAGAAAACATCTCCCATCGTGTTCTAGAGGCTGCACGGAGGTCTGCCGAGTGTTTTGCAAGAAGAGAAAGAAAGTTGTCCAAAACAGCTTGCAATCGAATGTTCATGTGAATAGAAAAGGCAGGAGAGGGGTCAGGTACTGTTTTCTCTCAGTTGGCAAGCTGCGCACACAATCGCAGTGTTGTACAGCTTGTTTCATCACCTTTGCCAAGTTGCCGCTCTCTCCGGCTCCCGGAGACGAAGAAGCTGCTTCTTCGCGCAAAGACGATTCTGCCGCTCACAGTGCTCTGCAGTGTGTGTCTTCTGCCGAAAGAGATCCGGGAGCTGTGCTTAGCTCTGCAGAGCACCGTACCTTCGTCTTTAGCCTCTCTTCTCGTCTACATCTTAGCAAAAAGCTTTTCCACTCTGTCTGGCAAGGAGAAACTGTGCCAGCACAGAAAACATCTCCCATCGTGTTCTAGAGGCTGCACGGAGGTCTGCCGAGTGTTTTGCAAGAAGAGAAAGAAAGTTGTCCAAAACAGCTTGCAATCGAATGTTCATGTGAATAGAAAAGGCAGGAGAGGGGTCAGGTACTGTTTTCTCTCAGTTGGCAAGCTGCGCACACAATCGCAGTGTTGTAAAGCTTGTTTCATCACCTTTGCCAAGTTGCCGCTCTCTCCGGCTCCCGGAGACGAAGAAGCTGCTTCTTCGCGCAAAGACGATTCTGCCGCTCACAGTGCTCTGCGGTGTGCGGCTTCTGCCGAAAGAGGCCCGGGAGCGGTGCTTAGCTCTGCAGAGCACCGTACCTTCGTCTTTAGCCTCTCTTCTCGTCTACATCTTAGCAAAAAGCTTTTCCACTCTGTCTGGCAAGGAGAAACTGTGCCAGCACAGAAAACATCTCCCATCGTGTTCTAGAGGCTGCACGGAGGTCTGCCGAGTGTTTTGCAAGAAGAGAAAGAAAGTTGTCCAAAACAGCTTGCAATCAAATGTTCATGTGAATAGAAAAGGCAGGAGAGTGGTCAGGTACTGTTTTCTCTCAGTTGGCAAGCTGCGTACACAATCGCAGTGTTGTAAAGCTTGTTTCATCACCTTTGCGAAGTTGCCGCTCTCTCCGGCTCCCGGAGACGAAGAAGCTGCTTCTTCGCGCAAAGACGATTCTGCCGCTCACAGTGCTCTGCAGTGTGTGTCTACTGCCGAAAGAGGCCCGGGAGCGGTGCTTAGCTCTGCAGAGCACCGTACCTTCGTCTTTAGCCTCTCTTCTCGTCTACATCTTAGCAAAAAGCTTTTCCACTGTGTCTGGCGAGGAGAAACTGTGCCAGCACAAAAAACATCTCCCATCGTGTTCTCGAGGCTGCACGGAGGTCTGCCGAGTGTTTTGCAAGAAGAGAAAGAAAGTTGTCCAAAACAGCTTGCAATCGAATGTTCATGTGAATAGAAAAGGCAGGAGAGTGGTCAGGTACTGTTTTCTCTCAGTTGGCAAGCTGCGCACACAATCGCAGTGTTGTACAGCTTGTTTCATCACCTTTGCCAAGTTGCCGCTCTCTCCGGCTCCCGGAGACGAAGAAGCTGCTTCTTCGCGCAAAGACGATTCTGCCGCTCACAGTGCTCTGCGGTGTGCGGCTTCTGCCGAAAGAGGCCCGGGAGCGGTGCTTAGCTCTGCAGAGCACCGTACCTTCGTCTTTAGCCTCTCTTCTCGTCTACATCTTAGCAAAAAGCTTTTCCACTGTGTCTGGCAAGGAGAAACTGTGCCAGCACAGAAAACATCTCCCATCGTGTTCTAGAGGCTGCACGGAGGTCTGCCGAGTGTTTTGCAAGAAGAGAAAGAAAGTTCTCCAAAACAGCTTGCAATCGAATGTTCATGTGAATAGAAAAGGCAGGAGAGTGGTCAGGTACTGTTTTCTCTCAGTTGGCAAGCTGCGCACACAATCGCAGTGTTGTACAGCTTGTTTCATCACCTTTGCCAAGTTGCCGCTCTCTCCGGCTCCCGGAGACGAAGAAGCTGCTTCTTCGCGCAAAGACGATTCTGCCGCTCACAGTGCTCTGCGGTGTGCGCCTTCTGCCGAAAGAGATCCGGGAGCTGTGCTTAGCTCTGCAGAGCACCGTACCTTCGTCTTTAGCCTCTCTTCTCGTCTACATCTTAGCAAAAAGCTTTTCCACTGTGTCTGGCAAGGAGAAACTGTGCCAGCACAGAAAACATCTCCCATCGTGTTCTAGAGGCTGCACGGAGGTCTGCCGAGTGTTTTGCAAGAAGAGAAAGAAAGTTCTCCAAAACAGCTTGCAATCGAATGTTCATGTGAATAGAAAAGGCAGGAGAGTGGTCAGGTACTGTTTTCTCTCAGTTGGCAAGCTGCGCACACAATCGCAGTGTTGTACAGCTTGTTTCATCACCTTTGCCAAGTTGCCGCTCTCTCCGGCTCCCGGAGACGAAGAAGCTGCTTCTTCGCGCAAAGACGATTCTGCCGCTCACAGTGCTCTGCGGTGTGCGGCTTCTGCCGAAAGAGGCCCGGGAGCGGTGCTTAGCTCTGCAGAGCACCGTACATTCGTCTTTAGCCTCTCTTCTCGTCTACATCTTAGCAAAAAGCTTTTCCACTCTGTCTGGCAAGGAGAAACTGTGCCAGCACAGAAAACATCTCCCATCGTGTTCTAGAGACTGCACGGAGGTCTGCCGAGTGTTTTGCAAGAAGTGAAAGAAAGTTGTCCAAAACAGCTTGCAATCGAATGTTCATGTGAATAGAAAAGGCAGGAGAGTGGTCAGGTACTGTTTTCTCTCAGTTGGCAAGTTGCGCACACAATCGCAGTGTTGTACAGCTTGTTTCATCACCTTTGCGAAGTTGCCGCTCTCTCCGGCTCCCGGAGACGAAGAAGCTGCTTCTTCGCGCAAAGACGATTCTGCCGCTCACAGTGCTCTGCAGTGTGTGTCTAACGCCGAAAGAGATCCGGGAGCGGTGCTTAGCTCTGCAGAGCACCGTACCTTCGTCTTTAGCGTCTGTTCTCGTCTACATCTTAGCAAAAAGCTTTTCCACTGTGTCTGGCACGGAGAAACTGTGCCAGCACAAAAAACATCTCCCATCATGTTCTAGAGGCTGCACGGAGGTCTGCCGAGTGTTTTGCAAGAAGAGAAAGAAAGTTGTCCAAAACAGCTTGCAATCGAATGTTCATGTGAATAGAAAAGGCAGGAGAGTGGTCAGGTACTGTTTTCTCTCAGTTGGCAAGCTGCGCACACAATCGCAGTGTTGTACAGCTTGTTTCATCACCTTTGCCAAGTTGCCGCTCTCTCCGGCTCCCGGAGACGAAGAAGCTGCTTCTTCGCGCAAAGACGATTGTGCCGCTCACAGTGCTCTGCGGTTTGCGCCTTCTGCCGAAAGAGGCCCGGGGGCGGTGCTTAGCTCTGCAGAGCACCGTACCTTCGTCTTTAGCCTCTCTTCTCGTCTACATCTTAGCAAAAAGCATTTCCACTATGTCTGGCAAGGAGAAACTGTGCCAGCACAGAAAACATCTCCCATCGTGTTCTAGAGGCTGCACGGAGGTCTGCCGAGTGTTTTGCAAGAAGAGAAAGAAAGTTGTCCAAAACAGCTTGCAATCAAATGTTCATGTGAATAGAAAAGGCAGGAGAGTGGTCAGGTACTGTTTTCTCTCAGTTGGCAAGCTGCGCACACAATCGCAGTGTTGTACAGCTTGTTTCATCACCTTTGCGAAGTTGCCGCTCTCTCCGGCTCCCGGAGACGAAGAAGCTGCTTCTTCGCGCAAAGACGATTCTGCCGCTCACAGTGCTCTGCGGTGTGCGCCTTCTGCCGAAAGAGATCCTGGAGCTGTGCTTAGCTCTGCAGAGCACCGTACTTTCGTCTTTAGCCTCTCTTCTCGTCTACATCTTAGCAAAAAGCTTTTCCACTCTGTCTGGCAAGGAGAAACTGTGCCAGCACAGAAAACATCTCCCATCGTGTTCTAGAGGCTGCACGGAGGTCTGCCGAGTGTTTTGCAAGAAGAGAAAGAAAGTTGTCCAAAACAGCTTGCAATCGAATGTTCATGTGAATAGAAAAGGCAGGAGAGTGGTCAGGTACTGTTTTCTCTCAGTTGGCAAGCTGCGCACACAATCGCAGTGTTGTACAGCTTGTTTCATCACCTTTGCGAAGCTGCCGCTCTCTCCGGCTCCCGGAGACGAAGAAGCTGCTTCTTCGCGCAAAGACGATTCTGCCGCTCACAGTGCTCTGCAGCGTGTGTCTAATGCCGAACGAGGCCCGGGAGCGGTGCTTAGCTCTGCAGAGCACCGTACCTTCGTCTTTAGCCTCTCTTCTCGTCTACATCTTAGCAAAAAGCTTTTCCACTCTGTCTGGCAAGGAGAAACTGTGCCAGCACAGAAAACATCTCCCATCGTGTTCTAGAGGCTGCACGGAGGTCTGCCGAGTGTTTTGCAAGAAGAGAAAGAAAGTTGTCCAAAACAGCTTGCAATCGAATGTTCATGTGAATAGAAAAGGCAGGAGAGTGGTCAGGTACTGTTTTCTCTCAGTTGGCAAGCTGCGCACACAATCGCAGTGTTGTACAGCTTGTTTCATCACCTTTGCGAAGTTGCCGCTCTCTCCGGCTCCCGGAGACGAAGAAGCTGCTTCTTCGCGCAAAGACGATTCTGCCGCTCACAGTGCTCTGCAGTGTGTGTCTACTGCCGAAAGAGGCCCGGGAGCGGTGCTTAGCTTTGCAGAGCACCGTACCTTCGTCTTTAGCCTCTCTTCTCGTCTACATCTTAGCAAAAAGCTTTTCCACTCTGTCTGGCAAGGAGAAACTGTGCCAGCACAGAAAACATCTCCCATCGTGTTCTAGAGGCTGCACGGAGGTCTGCCGAGTGTTTTGCAAGAAGAGAAAGAAAGTTGTCCAAAACAGCTTGCAATTGAATGTTCATGTGAATAGAAAAGGCAGGAGAGTGGTCAGGTACTGTTTTCTCTCAGTTGGCAAGCTGCGCACACAATCGCAGTGTTGTACAGCTTGTTTCATCACCTTTGCGAAGTTGCCGCTCTCTCCGGCTCCCAGAGACGAAGAAGCTGCTTCTTCGCGCAAAGACGATTCTGCCGCTCACAGTGCTCTGCAGTGTGTGTCTACTGCCGAAAGAGGCCCGGGAGCGGTGCTTAGCTTTGCAGAGCACCGTACCTTCGTCTTTAGCCTCTCTTCTCGTCTACATCTTAGCAAAAAGCTTTTCCACTGTGTCTGGCGAGGAGAAACTGTGCCAGCACAAAAAACATCTCCCATCGTGTTCTCGAGGCTGCACGGAGGTCTGCCGAGTGTTTTGCAAGAAGAGAAGAAAGTTCTCCAAAACAGCTTGCAATCGAATGTTCATGTGAATAGAAAAGGCAGGAGAGTGGTCAGGTACTGTTTTCTCTCAGTTGGCAAGCTGCGCACACAATCGCAGTGTTGTACAGCTTGTTTCATCACCTTTGCCAAGTTGCCGCTCTCTCGGCTCCCGGAGACGAAGAAGCGGCTTCTTCGCGCAAAGACGATTCTGCCGCTCACAGTGCTCTGCAGTGTGTTTCTTCTGCCGAAAGAGATCCGGGAGCTGTGCTTAGCTCTGCAGAGCACCGTACCTTCGTCTTTAGCCTCTCTTCTCGTCTACATCTTAGCAAAAAGCTTTTCCACTCTGTCTGGCAAGGAGAAACTGTGCCAGCACAGAAAACATCTCCCATCGTGTTCTAGAGGCTGCACGGAGGTCTGCCGAGTGTTTTGCAAGAAGAGAAAGAAAGTTGTCCAAAACAGCTTGCAATCGAATGTTCATGTGAATAGAAAAGGCAGGAGAGTGGTCAGGTACTGTTTTCTCTCAGTTGGCAAGCTGCGCACACAATCGCAGTGTTGTACAGCTTGTTTCATCACCTTTGCCAAGTTGCCGCTCTCTCCGGCTCCCGGAGACGAAGAAGCTGCTTCTTCGCGCAAAGACGATTCTGCCGCTCACACTCACAGTGCTCTGCAGTGTGTGTCTTCTGCCGAAAGAGATCCGGGAGCTGTGCTTAGCTCTGCAGAGCGACCGTACCTTCGTCTTTAGCCTCTCTTCTCGTCTACATCTTAGCAAAAAGCTTTTCCACTCTGTCTGGCAAGGAGAAACTGTGCCAGCACAGAAAACATCTCCCATCGTGTTCTAGAGGCTGCACGGAGGTCTGCCGAGTGTTTTGCAAGAAGAGAAAGAAAGTTGTCCAAAACAGCTTGCAATCGAATGTTCATGTGAATAGAAAAGGCAGGAGAGGGGTCAGGTACTGTTTTCTCTCAGTTGGCAAGCTGCGCACACAATCGCAGTGTTGTAAAGCTTGTTTCATCACCTTTGCCAAGTTGCCGCTCTCTCCGGCTCCCGGAGACGAAGAAGCTGCTTCTTCGCGCAAAGACGAATTCTGCCGCTCACAGTGCTCTGCGGTGTGCGGCTTCTGCCGAAAGAGGCCCGGGAGCGGGTGCTTAGCTCTGCAGAGCACCGTACCTTCGTCTTTAGCCTCTCTTCTCGTCTACATCTTAGCAAAAAGCTTTTCCACTCTGTCTGGCAAGGAGAAACTGTGCCAGCACAGAAAACATCTCCCATCGTGTTCTAGAGGCTGCACGGAGGTCTGCCGAGTGTTTTGCAAGAAGAGAAAGAAAGTTGTCCAAAACAGCTTGCAATCAAATGTTCATGTGAATAGAAAAGGCAGGAGAGTGGTCAGGTACTGTTTTCTCTCAGTTGGCAAGCTGCGTACACAATCGCAGTGTTGTAAAGCTTGTTTCATCACCTTTGCGAAGTTGCCGCTCTCTCCGGCTCCCGGAGACGAAGAAGCTGCTTCTTCGCGCAAAGACGATTCTGCCGCTCACAGTGCTCTGCAGTGTGTGTCTACTGCCGAAAGAGGCCCGGGAGCGGTGCTTAGCTCTGCAGAGCACCGTACCTTCGTCTTTAGCCTCTCTTCTCGTCTACATCTTAGCAAAAAGCTTTTCCACTGTGTCTGGCGAGGAGAAACTGTGCCAGCACAAAAAACATCTCCCATCGTGTTCTCGAGGCTGCACGGAGGTCTGCCGAGTGTTTTGCAAGAAGAGAAAGAAAGTTGTCCAAAACAGCTTGCAATCGAATGTTCATGTGAATAAAGAAAAAGGCAGGAGAGTGGTCAGGTACTGTTTTCTCTCAGTTGGCAAGCTGCGCACACAATCGCAGTGTTGTACAGCTTGTTTCATCACCTTTGCCAAGTTGCCGCTCTCTCCGGCTCCCGGAGACGAAGAAGCTGCTTCTTCGCGCAAAGACGATTCTGCCGCTCACAGTGCTCTGCGGTGTGCGGCTTCTGCCGAAAGAGGCCCGGGAGCGGTGCTTAGCTCTGCAGAGCACCGTACCTTCGTCTTTAGCCTCTCTTCTCGTCTACATCTTAGCAAAAAGCTTTTCCACTCTGTCTGGCAAGGAGAAACTGTGCCAGCACAGAAAACATCTCCCCATCGTGTTCTAGAGGCTGCACGGAGGTCTGCCGAGTGTTTTGCAAGAAGAGAAAGAAAGTTCTCCAAAACAGCTTGCAATCGAATGTTCATGTGAATAGAAAAGGCAGGAGAGTGGTCAGGTACTGTTTTCTCTCAGTTGGCAAGCTGCGCACACAATCGCAGTGTTGTACAGCTTGTTTCATCACCTTTGCGAAGTTGCCGCTCTCTCCGGCTCCCGGAGACGAAGAAGCTGCTTCTTCGCGCAAAGACGATTCTGCCGCTCACAGTGCTCTGCGGTGTGCGCCTTCTGCCGAAAGAGATCCGGGAGCTGTGCTTAGCTCTGCAGAGCACCGTACCTTCGTCTTTAGCCTCTCTTCTCGTCTACATCTTAGCAAAAAGCTTTTCCACTGTGTCTGGCAAGGAGAAACTGTGCCAGCACAGAAAACATCTCCCATCGTGTTCTAGAGGCTGCACGGAGGTCTGCCGAGTGTTTTGCAAGAAGAGAAAGAAAGTTCTCCAAAACAGCTTGCAATCGAATGTTCATGTGAATAGAAAAGGCAGGAGAGTGGTCAGGTACTGTTTTCTCTCAGTTGGCAAGCTGCGCACACAATCGCAGTGTTGTACAGCTTGTTTCATCACCTTTGCCAAGTTGCCGCTCTCTCCGGCTCCCGGAGACGAAGAAGCTGCTTCTTCGCGCAAAGACGATTCTGCCGCTCACAGTGCTCTGCAGTGTGTGTCTAACGCCGAAAGAGATCCGGGAGCGGTGCTTAGCTCTGCAGAGCACCGTACCTTCGTCTTTAGCGTCTGTTCTCGTCTACATCTTAGCAAAAAGCTTTTCCACTGTGTCTGGCACGGAGAAACTGTGCCAGCACAAAAAACATCTCCCATCATGTTCTAGAGGCTGCACGGAGGTCTGCCGAGTGTTTTGCAAGAAGAGAAAGAAAGTTGTCCAAAACAGCTTGCAATCGAATGTTCATGTGAATAGAAAAGGCAGGAGAGTGGTCAGGTACTGTTTTCTCTCAGTTGGCAAGCTGCGCACACAATCGCAGTGTTGTACAGCTTGTTTCATCACCTTTGCCAAGTTGCCGCTCTCTCCGGCTCCCGGAGACGAAGAAGCTGCTTCTTCACGCAAAGACGATTCTGCCGCTCACAGTGCTCTGCGGTGTGCGGCTTCTGCCGAAAGAGGCCCGGGAGCGGTGCTTAGCTCTGCAGAGCACCGTACCTTCGTCTTTAGCCTCTCTTCTCGTCTACATCTTAGCAAAAAGCTTTTCCACTGTGTCTGGCAAGGAGAAACTGTGCCAGCACAGAAAACATCTCCCATCGTGTTCTAGAGGCTGCACGGAGGTCTGCCGAGTGTTTTGCAAGAAGAGAAAGAAAGTTCTCCAAAACAGCTTGCAATCAAATGTTCATGTGAATAGAAAAGGCAGGAGAGTGGTCAGGTACTGTTTTCTCTCAGTTGCAAGCTGCGCACACAATCGCAGTGTTGTACAGCTTGTTTCATCACCTTTGCGAAGTTGCCGCTCTCTCCGGCTCCCGGAGACGAAGAAGCTGCTTCTTCGCGCAAAGACGATTCTGCCGCTCACAGTGCTCTGCGGTGTGCGGCTTCTGCCGAAAGAGGCCCGGGAGCGGTGCTTAGCTCTGCAGAGCACCGTACATTCGTCTTTAGCCTCTCTTCTCGTCTACATCTTAGCAAAAAACCTTTTCCACTCTGTCTGGCAAGGAGAAACTGTGCCAGCACAGAAAACATCTCCCATCGTGTTCTAGAGACTGCACGGAGGTCTACCGAGTGTTTTGCAAGAAGAGAAAGAAAGTTGTCCAAAACAGCTTGCAATCGAATGTTCATGTGAATAGAAAAGGCAGGAGAGTGGTCAGGTACTGTTTTCTCTCAGTTGGCAAGCTGCGCACACAATCGCAGTGTTGTACAGCTTGTTTCATCACCTTTGCCAAGTTGCCGCTCTCTCCGGCTCCCGGAGACGAAGAAGCCGCTTCTTCGCGCAAAGATGATTCTGCCGATCACAGTGCTCTGCAGTGTGTGTCTTCTGCCGAAAGAGATCTGGGAGCTGTGCTTAGCTCTGCAGAGCACCGTACCTTCGTCTTTAGCCTCTCTTCTCGTCTACATCTTAGCAAAAAGCTTTTCCACTCTGTCTGGCAAGGAGAAACTGTGCCAGCACAGAAAACATCTCCCATCGTGTTCTAGAGGCTGCACGGAGGTCTGCCGAGTGTTTTGCAAGAAGAGAAAGAAAGTTGTCCAAAACAGCTTGCAATCGAATGTTCATGTGAATAGAAAAGGCAGGAGAGTGGTCAGGTACTGTTTTCTCTCAGTTGGCAAGCTGCGCACACAATCGCAGTGTTGTACAGCTTGTTTCATCACCTTTGCGAAGTTGCCGCTCTCTCCGGCTCCCGGAGACGAAGAAGCTGCTTCTTCGCGCAAAGACGATTCTGCCGCTCACAGTGCTCTGCAGCGTGTGTCTAATGCCGAAAGAGGCCCGGGAGCGGTGCTTAGCTCTGCAGAGCACCGTACCTTCGTCTTTAGCGTCTGTTCTCGTCTACATCTTAGCAAAAAGCTTTTCCACTCTGTCTGGCAAGGAGAAACTGTGCCAGCACAAAAAACATCTCCCATCGTGTTCTAGAGGCTGCACGGAGGTCTGCCGAGTGTTTTGCAAGAAGAGAAAGAAAGTTGTCCAAAACAGCTTGCAATCGAATGTTCATGTGAATAGAAAAGGCAGGAGAGTGGTCAGGTACTGTTTTCTCTCAGTTGGCAAGCTGCGCACACAATCGCAGTGTTGTACAGCTTGTTTCATCACCTTTGCGAAGTTGCCGCTCTCTCCGGCTCCCGGAGACGAAGAAGCTGCTTCTTCGCGCAAAGACGATTCTGCCGCTCACAGTGCTCTGCGGTGTGCGCCTTCTGCCGAAAGAGATCCGGGAGCTGTGCTTAGCTCTGCAGAGCACCGTACCTTCGTCTTATGCCTCTCTTCTCGTCTACATCTTAGCAAAAAGCTTTTCCACTCTGTCTGGCAAGGAGAAACTGTGCCAGCACAGAAAACATCTCCCATCGTGTTCTAGAGGCTGCACGGAGGTCTGCCGAGTGTTTTGCAAGAAGAGAAAGAAAGTTCTCCAAAACAGCTTGCAATCGAATGTTCATGTGAATAGAAAAGGCAGGAGAGTGGTCAGGTACTGTTTTCTCTCAGTTGGCAAGCTGCGCACACAATCGCAGTGTTGTACAGCTTGTTTCATCACCTTTGCGAAGTTGCCGCTCTCTCCGGCTCCCGGAGACGAAGAAGCTGCTTCTTCGCGCAAAGACGATTCTGCCGCTCACAGTGCTCTGCGGTGTGCGGCTTCTGCCGAAAGAGGCCCGGGAGCGGTGCTTAGCTCTGCAGAGCACCGTACATTCGTCTTTAGCCTCTCTTCTCGTCTACATCTTAGCAAAAAGCTTTTCCACTCTGTCTGGCAAGGAGAAACTGTGCCAGCACAGAAAACATCTCCCATCGTGTTCTAGAGACTGCACGGAGGTCTACCGAGTGTTTTGCAAGAAGAGAAAGAAAGTTGTCCAAAACAGCTTGCAATCGAATGTTCATGTGAATAGAAAAGGCAGGAGAGTGGTCAGGTACTGTTTTCTCTCAGTTGGCAAGCTGCGCACACAATCGCAGTGTTGTACAGCTTGTTTCATCACCTTTGCGAAGTTGCCGCTCTCTCCGGCTCCCGGAGACGAAGAAGCCGCTTCTTCGCGCAAAGACGATTCTGCCGCTCACAGTGCTCTGCGGTGTGCGGCTTCTGCCGAAAGAGGCCCGGGAGCGGTGCTTAGCTCTGCAGAGCACCGTACCTTCGTCTTTAGCCTCTCTTCTCGTCTACATCTTAGCAAAAAGCTTTTCCACTGTGTCTGGCAAGGAGAAACTGTGCCAGCACAAAAAACATCTCCCATCGTGTTCTAGAGGCTGCACGGAGGTCTGCCGAGTGTTTTGCAAGAAGAGAAAGAAAGTTGTCCAAAACAGCTTGCAATCGAATGTTCATGTGAATAGAAAAGGCAGGAGAGTGGTCAGGTACTGTTTTCTCTCAGTTGGCAAGCTGCGCACACAATCGCAGTGTTGTACAGCTTGTTTCATCACCTTTGCGAAGTTGCCGCTCTCTCCGGCTCCCGGAGACGAAGAAGCTGCTTCTTCGCGCAAAGACGATTCTGCCGCTCACAGTGCTCTGCGGTGTGCGCCTTCTGCCGAAAGAGATCCGGGAGCTGTGCTTAGCTCTGCAGAGCACCGTACCTTCGTCTTATGCCTCTCTTCTCGTCTACATCTTAGCAAAAAGCTTTTCCACTCTGTCTGGCAAGGAGAAACTGTGCCAGCACAGAAAACATCTCCCATCGTGTTCTAGAGGCTGCACGGAGGTCTGCCGAGTGTTTTGCAAGAAGAGAAAGAAAGTTCTCCAAAACAGCTTGCAATCGAATGTTCATGTGAATAGAAAAGGCAGGAGAGTGGTCAGGTACTGTTTTCTCTCAGTTGGCAAGCTGCGCACACAATCGCAGTGTTGTACAGCTTGTTTCATCACCTTTGCGAAGTTGCCGCTCTCTCCGGCTCCCGGAGACGAAGAAGCTGCTTCTTCGCGCAAAGACGATTCTGCCGCTCACAGTGCTCTGCGGTGTGCGGCTTCTGCCGAAAGAGGCCCGGGAGCGGTGCTTAGCTCTGCAGAGCACCGTACATTCGTCTTTAGCCTCTCTTCTCGTCTACATCTTAGCAAAAAGCTTTTCCACTCTGTCTGGCAAGGAGAAACTGTGCCAGCACAGAAAACATCTCCCATCGTGTTCTAGAGACTGCACGGAGGTCTACCGAGTGTTTTGCAAGAAGAGAAATAAAGTTGTCCAAAACAGCTTGCAATCGAATGTTCATGTGAATAGAAAAGGCAGGAGAGTGGTCAGGTACTGTTTTCTCTCAGTTGGCAAGCTGCGCACACAATCGCAGTGTTGTACAGCTTGTTTCATCACCTTTGCCAAGTTGCCGCTCTCTCCGGCTCCCGGAGACGAAGAAGCCGCTTCTTCGCGCAAAGACGATTCTGCCGCTCACAGTGCTCTGCGGTGTGCGGCTTCTGCCGATAGAGGCCCGGGAGCGGTGCTTAGCTCTGCAGAGCACCGTACCTTCGTCTTTAGCCTCTCTTCTCGTCTACATCTTAGCAAAAAGCTTTTCCACTCTGTCTGGCAAGGAGAAACTGTGCCAGCACAGAAAACATCTCCCATCGTGTTCTAGAGGCTGCACGGAGGTCTGCCGAGTGTTTTGCAAGAAGAGAAAGAAAGTTGTCCAAAACAGCTTGCAATCAAATGTTCATGTGAATAGAAAAGGCAGGAGAGTGGTCAGGTACTGTTTTCTCTCAGTTGGCAAGCTGCGCACACAATCGCAGTGTTGTAAAGCTTGTTTCATCACCTTTGCGAAGTTGCCGCTCTCTCCGGCTCCCGGAGACGAAGAAGCTGCTTCTTCGCGCAAAGACGATTCTGCCGCTCACAGTGCTCTGCAGTGTGTGTCTACTGCCGAAAGAGGCCCGGGAGCGGTGCTTAGCTCTGCAGAGCACCGTACCTTCGTCTTTAGCCTCTCTTCTCGTCTACATCTTAGCAAAAAGCTTTTCCACTGTGTCTGGCGAGGAGAAACTGTGCCAGCACAAAAAACATCTCCCATCGTGTTCTCGAGGCTGCACGGAGGTCTGCCGAGTGTTTTGCAAGAAGAGAAAGAAAGTTGTCCAAAACAGCTTGCAATCGAATGTTCATGTGAATAGAAAAGGCAGGAGAGTGGTCAGGTACTGTTTTCTCTCAGTTGGCAAGCTGCGCACACAATCGCAGTGTTGTACAGCTTGTTTCATCACCTTTGCCAAGTTGCCGCTCTCTCCGGCTCCCGGAGACGAAGAAGCTGCTTCTTCGCGCAAAGACGATTCTGCCGCTCACAGTGCTCTGCGGTGTGCGGCTTCTGCCGATAGAGGCCCGGGAGCGGTGCTTAGCTCTGCAGAGCACCGTACCTTCGTCTTTAGCCTCTCTTCTCGTCTACATCTTAGCAAAAAGCTTTTCCACTGTGTCTGGCAAGGAGAAACTGTGCCAGCACAAAAAACATCTCCCATCGTGTTCTAGAGGCTGCACGGAGGTCTGCCGAGTGTTTTGCAAGAAGAGAAAGAAAGTTGTCCAAAACAGCTTGCAATCAAATGTTCATGTGAATAGAAAAGGCAGGAGAGGGGTCAGGTACTGTTTTCTCTCAGTTGGCAAGCTGCGCACACAATCGCAGTGTTGTACAGCTTGTTTCATCACCTTTGCGAAGTTGCCGCTCTCTCCGGCTCCCGGAGACGAAGAAGCTGCTTCTTCGCGCAAAGACGATTCTGCCGCTCACAGTGCTCTGCGGTGTGCGCCTTCTGCCGAAAGAGATCCGGGAGCTGTGCTTAGCTCTGCAGAGCACCGTACCTTCGTCTTATGCCTCTCTTCTCGTCTACATCTTAGCAAAAAGCTTTTCCACTGTGTCTGGCAAGGAGAAACTGTGCCAGCACAGAAAACATCTCCCATCGTGTTCTAGAGGCTGCACGGAGGTCTGCCGAGTGTTTTGCAAGAAGAGAAAGAAAGTTCTCCAAAACAGCTTGCAATCGAATGTTCATGTGAATAGAAAAGGCAGGAGAGTGGTCAGGTACTGTTTTCTCTCAGTTGGCAAGCTGCGCACACAATCGCAGTGTTGTACAGCTTGTTTCATCACCTTTGCGAAGTTGCCGCTCTCTCCGGCTCCCGGAGACGAAGAAGCTGCTTCTTCGCGCAAAGACGATTCTGCCGCTCACAGTGCTCTGCGGTGTGCGGCTTCTGCCGAAAGAGGCCCGGGAGCGGTGCTTAGCTCTGCAGAGCACCGTACATTCGTCTTTAGCCTCTCTTCTCGTCTACATCTTAGCAAAAACCTTTTCCACTCTGTCTGGCAAGGAGAAACTGTGCCAGCACAGAAAACATCTCCCATCGTGTTCTAGAGACTGCACGGAGGTCTACCGAGTGTTTTGCAAGAAGAGAAAGAAAGTTGTCCAAAACAGCTTGCAATCGAATGTTCATGTGAATAGAAAAGGCAGGAGAGTGGTCAGGTACTGTTTTCTCTCAGTTGGCAAGCTGCGCACACAATCGCAGTGTTGTACAGCTTGTTTCATCACCTTTGCCAAGTTGCCGCTCTCTCCGGCTCCCGGAGACGAAGAAGCCGCTTCTTCGCGCAAAGATGATTCTGCCGATCACAGTGCTCTGCAGTGTGTGTCTTCTGCCGAAAGAGATCTGGGAGCTGTGCTTAGCTCTGCAGAGCACCGTACCTTCGTCTTTAGCCTCTCTTCTCGTCTACATCTTAGCAAAAAGCTTTTCCACTCTGTCTGGCAAGGAGAAACTGTGCCAGCACAGAAAACATCTCCCATCGTGTTCTAGAGGCTGCACGGAGGTCTGCCGAGTGTTTTGCAAGAAGAGAAAGAAAGTTGTCCAAAACAGCTTGCAATCGAATGTTCATGTGAATAGAAAAGGCAGGAGAGTGGTCAGGTACTGTTTTCTCTCAGTTGGCAAGCTGCGCACACAATCGCAGTGTTGTACAGCTTGTTTCATCACCTTTGCGAAGTTGCCGCTCTCTCCGGCTCCCGGAGACGAAGAAGCTGCTTCTTCGCGCAAAGACGATTCTGCCGCTCACAGTGCTCTGCAGCGTGTGTCTAATGCCGAAAGAGGCCCGGGAGCGGTGCTTAGCTCTGCAGAGCACCGTACCTTCGTCTTTAGCCTCTCTTCTCGTCTACATCTTAGCAAAAAGCTTTTCCACTCTGTCTGGCAAGGAGAAACTGTGCCAGCACAAAAAACATCTCCCATCGTGTTCTAGAGGCTGCACGGAGGTCTGCCGAGTGTTTTGCAAGAAGAGAAAGAAAGTTGTCCAAAACAGCTTGCAATCGAATGTTCATGTGAATAGAAAAGGCAGGAGAGTGGTCAGGTACTGTTTTCTCTCAGTTGGCAAGCTGCGCACACAATCGCAGTGTTGTACAGCTTGTTTCATCACCTTTGCGAAGTTGCCGCTCTCTCCGGCTCCCGGAGACGAAGAAGCTGCTTCTTCGCGCAAAGACGATTCTGCCGCTCACAGTGCTCTGCGGTGTGCGCCTTCTGCCGAAAGAGATCCGGGAGCTGTGCTTAGCTCTGCAGAGCACCGTACCTTCGTCTTATGCCTCTCTTCTCGTCTACATCTTAGCAAAAAGCTTTTCCACTCTGTCTGGCAAGGAGAAACTGTGCCAGCACAGAAAACATCTCCCATCGTGTTCTAGAGGCTGCACGGAGGTCTGCCGAGTGTTTTGCAAGAAGAGAAAGAAAGTTCTCCAAAACAGCTTGCAATCGAATGTTCATGTGAATAGAAAAGGCAGGAGAGTGGTCAGGTACTGTTTTCTCTCAGTTGGCAAGCTGCGCACACAATCGCAGTGTTGTACAGCTTGTTTCATCACCTTTGCGAAGTTGCCGCTCTCTCCGGCTCCCGGAGACGAAGAAGCTGCTTCTTCGCGCAAAGACGATTCTGCCGCTCACAGTGCTCTGCGGTGTGCGGCTTCTGCCGAAAGAGGCCCGGGAGCGGTGCTTAGCTCTGCAGAGCACCGTACATTCGTCTTTAGCCTCTCTTCTCGTCTACATCTTAGCAAAAAGCTTTTCCACTCTGTCTGGCAAGGAGAAACTGTGCCAGCACAGAAAACATCTCCCATCGTGTTCTAGAGACTGCACGGAGGTCTACCGAGTGTTTTGCAAGAAGAGAAAGAAAGTTGTCCAAAACAGCTTGCAATCGAATGTTCATGTGAATAGAAAAGGCAGGAGAGTGGTCAGGTACTGTTTTCTCTCAGTTGGCAAGCTGCGCACACAATCGCAGTGTTGTACAGCTTGTTTCATCACCTTTGCCAAGTTGCCGCTCTCTCCGGCTCCCGGAGACGAAGAAGCCGCTTCTTCGCGCAAAGATGATTCTGCCGATCACAGTGCTCTGCAGTGTGTGTCTTCTGCCGAAAGAGATCTGGGAGCTGTGCTTAGCTCTGCAGAGCACCGTACCTTCGTCTTTAGCCTCTCTTCTCGTCTACATCTTAGCAAAAAGCTTTTCCACTCTGTCTGGCAAGGAGAAACTGTGCCAGCACAGAAAACATCTCCCATCGTGTTCTCGAGGCTGCACGGAGGTCTGCCGAGTGTTTTGCAAGAAGAGAAAAAAAGTTGTCCAAAACAGCTTGCAATCGAATGTTCATGTGAATAGAAAAGGCAGGAGAGTGGTCAGGTACTGTTTTCTCTCAGTTGGCAAGCTGCGCACACAATCGCAGTGTTGTACAGCTTGTTTCATCACCTTTGCGAAGTTGCCGCTCTCTCCGGCTCCCGGAGACGAAGAAGCTGCTTCTTCGCGCAAAGACGATTCTGCCGCTCACAGTGCTCTGCAGCGTGTGTCTAATGCCGAAAGAGGCCCGGGAGCGGTGCTTAGCTCTGCAGAGCACCGTACCTTCGTCTTTAGCGTCTGTTCTCGTCTACATCTTAGCAAAAAGCTTTTCCACTCTGTCTGGCAAGGAGAAACTGTGCCAGCACAAAAAACATCTCCCATCGTGTTCTAGAGGCTGCACGGAGGTCTGCCGAGTGTTTTGCAAGAAGAGAAAGAAAGTTGTCCAAAACAGCTTGCAATCGAATGTTCATGTGAATAGAAAAGGCAGGAGAGTGGTCAGGTACTGTTTTCTCTCAATTGGCAAGCTGCGCACACAATCGCAGTGTTGTACAGCTTGTTTCATCACCTTTGCGAAGTTGCCGCTCTCTCCGGCTCCCGGAGACGAAGAAGCTGCTTCTTCGCGCAAAGACGATTCTGCCGCTCACAGTGCTCTGCAGCGTGTGTCTTCTGCCGAAAGAGATCCGGGAGCGGTGCTTAGCTCTGCAGAGCACCGTACCTTCGTCTTTAGCGTCTGTTCTCGTCTACATCTTAGCAAAAAGCTTTTCCACTGTGTCTGGCACGGAGAAACTGTGCCAGCACAAAAAACATCTCCCATCGTGTTCTAGAGGCTGCACGGAGGTCTGCCGAGTGTTTTGCAAGAAGAGAAAGAAAGTTGTCCAAAACAGCTTGCAATTGAATGTTCATGTGAATAGAAAAGGCAGGAGAGTGGTCAGGTACTGTTTTCTCTCAGTTGGCAAGCTGCGCACACAATCGCAGTGTTGTACAGCTTGTTTCATCACCTTTGCGAAGTTGCCGCTCTCTCCGGCTCCCAGAGACGAAGAAGCTGCTTCTTCGCGCAAAGACGATTCTGCCGCTCACAGTGCTCTGCAGTGTGCGCCTTCTGCCGAAAGAGGCCCGGGAGCGGTGCTTAGCTTTGCAGAGCACCGTACCTTCGTCTTTAGCCTCTCTTCTCGTCTACATCTTAGCAAAAAGCTTTTCCACTGTGTCTGGCGAGGAGAAACTGTGCCAGCACAAAAAACATCTCCCATCGTGTTCTAGAGGCTGCACGGAGGTCTGCCGAGTGTTTTGCAAGAAGAGAAAGAAAGTTGTCCAAAACAGCTTGCAATGGAATGTTCATGTGAATAGAAAAGGCAGGAGAGTGGTCAGGTACTGTTTTCTCTCAGTTGGCAAGCTGCGCACACAATCGCAGTGTTGTACAGCTTGTTTCATCACCTTTGCCAAGTTGCCGCTCTCTCCGGCTCCCGGAGACGAAGAAGCGGCTTCTTCGCGCAAAGACGATTCTGCCGCTCACAGTGCTCTGCAATGTGTGTCTTCTGCCGAAAGAGATCCGGGAGCTGTGCTTAGCTCTGCAGAGCACCGTACCTTCGTCTTTAGCCTCTCTTCTCGTCTACATCTTAGCAAAAAGCTTTTCCACTCTGTCTGGCAAGGAGAAACTGTGCCAGCACAGAAAACATCTCCCATCGTGTTCTAGAGGCTGCACGGAGGTCTGCCGAGTGTTTTGCAAGAAGAGAAAGAAAGTTGTCCAAAACAGCTTGCAATCGAATGTTCATGTGAATAGAAAAGGCAGGAGAGTGGTCAGGTACTGTTTTCTCTCAGTTGGCAAGCTGCGCACACAATCGCAGTGTTGTACAGCTTGTTTCATCACCTTTGCCAAGTTGCCGCTCTCTCCGGCTCCCGGAGACGAAGAAGCTGCTTCTTCGCGCAAAGACGATTCTGCCGCTTTCAGTGCTCTGCAGTGTGTGTCTTCTGCCGAAAGAGATCCGGGAGCTGTGCTTAGCTCTGCAGAGCACCGTACCTTCGTCTTTAGCCTCTCTTCTCGTCTACATCTTAGCAAAAAGCTTTTCCACTCTGTCTGGCAAGGAGAAACTGTGCCAGCACAGAAAACATCTCCCATCGTGTTCTAGAGGCTGCACGGAGGTCTGCCGAGTGTTTTGCAAGAAGAGAAAGAAAGTTGTCCAAAACAGCTTGCAATCGAATGTTCATGTGAATAGAAAAGGCAGGAGAGGGGTCAGGTACTGTTTTCTCTCAGTTGGCAAGCTGCGCACACAATCGCAGTGTTGTAAAGCTTGTTTCATCACCTTTGCGAAGTTGCCGCTCTCTCCGGCTCCCGGGGACGGCGAAGCTGCTTCTTCGCGCAAAGACGATTCTGCCGCTCACAGTGCTCTGCGGTGTGCGGCTTCTGCCGAAAGAGGCCCGGGAGCGGTGCTTAGCTCTGCAGAGCACCGTACCTTCGTCTTTAGCCTCTCTTCTCGTCTACATCTTAGCAAAAAGCTTTTCCACTCTGTCTGGCAAGGAGAAACTGTGCCAGCACAGAAAACATCTCCCATCGTGTTCTAGAGGCTGCACGGAGGTCTGCCGAGTGTTTTGCAAGAAGAGAAAGAAAGTTGTCCAAAACAGCTTGCAATCAAATGTTCATGTGAATAGAAAAGGCAGGAGAGTGGTCAGGTACTGTTTTCTCTCAGTTGGCAAGCTGCGCACACAATCGCAGTGTTGTAAAGCTTGTTTCATCACCTTTGCGAAGTTGCCGCTCTCTCCGGCTCCCGGAGACGAAGAAGCTGCTTCTTCGCGCAAAGACGATTCTGCCGCTCACAGTGCTCTGCAGTGTGTGTCTACTGCCGAAAGAGACCCGGGAGCGGTGCTTAGCTCTGCAGAGCACCGTACCTTCGTCTTTAGCCTCTCTTCTCGTCTACATCTTAGCAAAAAGCTTTTCCAGTGTGTCTGGCGAGGAGAAACTGTGCCAGCACAAAAAACATCTCCCATCGTGTTCTCGAGGCTGCACGGAGGTCTGCCGAGTGTTTTGCAAGAAGAGAAAGAAAGTTGTCCAAAACAGCTTGCAATCGAATGTTCATGTGAATAGAAAAGGCAGGAGAGTGGTCAGGTACTGTTTTCTGTCAGTTGGCAAGCTGCGCACACAATCGCAGTGTTGTACAGCTTGTTTCATCACCTTTGCGAAGTTGCCGCTCTCTCCGGCTCCCGGAGACGAAGAAGCTGCTTCTTCGCGCAAAGACGATTCTGCCGCTCACAGTGCTCTGCAGCGTGTGTCTAATGCCGAAAGAGGCCCGGGAGCGGTGCTTAGCTCTGCAGAGCACCGTACCTTCGTCTTTAGCCTCTCTTCTCGTCTACATCTTAGCAAAAAGCTTTTCCACTCTGTCTGGCAAGGAGAAACTGTGGCAGCACAGAAAACATCTCCCATCGTGTTCTAGAGGCTGCACGGAGGTCTGCCGAGTGTTTTGCAAGAAGAGAAAGAAAGTTGTCCAAAACAGCTTGCAATCGAATGTTCATGTGAATAGAAAAGGCAGGAGAGTGGTCAGGTACTGTTTTCTCTCAATTGGCAAGCTGCGCACACAATCGCAGTGTTGTAGAGCTTGTTTCATCACCTTTGCCAAGTTGCCGCTCTCTCCGGCTCCCGGAGACGAAGAAGCTGCTTCTTCGCGCAAAGACGATTCTGCCGCTCACAGTGCTCTGCAGTGTGTGTCTTCTGCCGAAAGAGATCCGGGAGCTGTGCTTAGCTCTGCAGAGCACCGTACCTTCGTCTTTAGCCTCTCTTCTCGTCTACATCTTAGCAAAAAGCTTTTCCACTCTGTCTGGCAAGGAGAAACTGTGCCAGCACAGAAAACATCTCCCATCGTGTTCTAGAGGCTGCACGGAGGTCTGCCGAGTGTTTTGCAAGAAGAGAAAGAAAGTTGTCCAAAACAGCTTGCAATCGAATGTTCATGTGAATAGAAAAGGCAGGAGAGTGGTCAGGTACTGTTTTCTCTCAGTTGGCAAGCTGCGCACACAATCGCAGTGTTGTACAGCTTGTTTCATCACCTTTGCCAAGTTGCCGCTCTCTCCGGCTCCCGGAGACGAAGAAGCTGCTTCTTCGCGCAAAGACGATTGTGCCGCTCACAGTGCTCTGCGGTGTGCGCCTTCTGCCGAAAGAGGCCCGGGAGCGGTGCTTAGCTCTGCAGAGCACCGTACCTTCGTCTTTAGCCTCTCTTCTCGTCTACATCTTAGCAAAAAGCATTTCCACTATGTCTGGCAAGGAGAAACTGTGCCAGCACAGAAAACATCTCCCATCGTGTTCTAGAGGCTGCACGGAGGTCTGCCGAGTGTTTTGCAAGAAGAGAAAGAAAGTTGTCCAAAACAGCTTGCAATCGAATGTTCATGTGAATAGAAAAGGCAGGAGAGTGGTCAGGTACTGTTTTCTCTCAGTTGGCAAGCTGCGCACACAATCGCAGTGTTGTACAGCTTGTTTCATCACCTTTGCGAAGTTGCCGCTCTCTCCGGCTCCCGGAGACGAAGAAGCTGCTTCTTCGCGCAAAGACGATTCTGCCGCTCACAGTGCTCTGCGGTGTGCGGCTTCTGCCGAAAGAGGCCCGGGAGCGGTGCTTAGCTCTGCAGAGCACCGTACCTTCGTCTTTAGCCTCTCGTCTACATCTTAGCAAAAAGCTTTTCCACTCTGTCTGGCAAGGAGAAACTGTGCCAGCACAGAAAACATCTCCCATCGTGTTCTAGAGGCTGCACGGAGGTCTGCCGAGTGTTTTGCAAGAAGAGAAAGAAAGTTGTCCAAAACAGCTTGCAATCAAATGTTCATGTGAATAGAAAAGGCAGGAGAGTGGTCAGGTACTGTTTTCTCTCAGTTGGCAAGCTGCGCACACAATCGCAGTGTTGTAAAGCTTGTTTCATCACCTTTGCGAAGTTGCCGCTCTCTCCGGCTCCCGGAGACGAAGAAGCTGCTTCTTCGCGCAAAGACGATTCTGCCGCTCACAGTGCTCTGCAGTGTGTGTCTACTGCCGAAAGAGGCCCGGGAGCGGTGCTTAGCTCTGCAGAGCACCGTACCTTCGTCTTTAGCCTCTCTTCTCGTCTACATCTTAGCAAAAAGCTTTTCCACTGTGTCTGGCGAGGAGAAACTGTGCCAGCACAAAAAACATCTCCCATCGTGTTCTCGAGGCTGCACGGAGGTCTGCCGAGTGTTTTGCAAGAAGAGAAAGAAAGTTGTCCAAAACAGCTTGCAATCGAATGTTCATGTGAATAGAAAAGGCAGGAGAGTGGTCAGGTACTGTTTTCTCTCAGTTGGCAAGCTGCGCACACAATCGCAGTGTTGTACAGCTTGTTTCATCACCTTTGCCAAGTTGCCGCTCTCTCCGGCTCCCGGAGACGAAGAAGCTGCTTCTTCGCGCAAAGACGATTCTGCCGCTCACAGTGCTCTGCGGTGTGCGGCTTCTGCCGAAAGAGGCCCGGGAGCGGTGCTTAGCTCTGCAGAGCACCGTACCTTCGTCTTTAGCCTCTCTTCTCGTCTACATCTTAGCAAAAAGCTTTTCCACTGTGTCTGGCAAGGAGAAACTGTGCCAGCACAAAAAACATCTCCCATCGTGTTCTAGAGGCTGCACGGAGGTCTGCCGAGTGTTTTGCAAGAAGAGAAAGAAAGTTGTCCAAAACAGCTTGCAATCGAATGTTCATGTGAATAGAAAAGGCAGGAGAGGGGTCAGGTACTGTTTTCTCTCAGTTGGCAAGCTGCGCACACAATCGCAGTGTTGTACAGCTTGTTTCATCACCTTTGCGAAGTTGCCGCTCTCTCCGGCTCCCGGAGACGAAGAAGCTGCTTCTTCGCGCAAAGACGATTCTGCCGCTCACAGTGCTCTGCGGTGTGCGCCTTCTGCCGAAAGAGATCCGGGAGCTGTGCTTAGCTCTGCAGAGCACCGTACCTTCGTCTTATGCCTCTCTTCTCGTCTACATCTTAGCAAAAAGCTTTTCCACTCTGTCTGGCAAGGAGAAACTGTGCCAGCACAGAAAACATCTCCCATCGTGTTCTAGAGGCTGCACGGAGGTCTGCCGAGTGTTTTGCAAGAAGAGAAAGAAAGTTGTCCAAAACAGCTTGCAATCGAATGTTCATGTGAATAGAAAAGGCAGGAGAGTGGTCAGGTACTGTTTTCTCTCAGTTGGCAAGCTGCGCACACAATCGCAGTGTTGTACAGCTTGTTTCATCACCTTTGCGAAGTTGCCGCTCTCTCCGGCTCCCGGAGACGAAGAAGCTGCTTCTTCGCGCAAAGACGATTCTGCCGCTCACAGTGCTCTGCGGTGTGCGGCTTCTGCCGAAAGAGGCCCGGGAGCGGTGCTTAGCTCTGCAGAGCACCGTACATTCGTCTTTAGCCTCTCTTCTCGTCTACATCTTAGCAAAAACCTTTTCCACTCTGTCTGGCAAGGAGAAACTGTGCCAGCACAGAAAACATCTCCCATCGTGTTCTAGAGACTGCACGGAGGCCTACCGAGTGTTTTGCAAGAAGAGAAAGAAAGTTGTCCAAAACAGCTTGCAATCGAATGTTCATGTGAATAGAAAAGGCAGGAGAGTGGTCAGGTACTGTTTTCTCTCAGTTGGCAAGCTGCGCACACAATCGCAGTGTTGTACAGCTTGTTTCATCACCTTTGCGAAGCTGCCGCTCTCTCCGGCTCCCGGAGACGAAGAAGCTGCTTCTTCGCGCAAAGACGATTCTGCCGCTCACAGTGCTCTGCAGTGTGTGTCTTCTGCCGAAAGAGATCCGGGAGCTGTGCTTAGCTCTGCAGAGCACCGTACCTTCGTCTTTAGCCTCTCTTCTCGTCTACATCTTAGCAAAAAGCTTTTCCACTGTGTCTGGCAAGGAGAAACTGTGCCAGCACAGAAAACATCTCCCATCGTGTTCTAGAGGCTGCACGGAGGTCTGCCGAGTGTTTTGCAAGAAGAGAAAGAAAGTTGTCCAAAACAGCTTGCAATCGAATGTTCATGTGAATAGAAAAGGCAGGAGAGTGGTCAGGTACTGTTTTCTCTCAGTTGGCAAGCTGCGCACACAATCGCAGTGTTGTACAGCTTGTTTCATCACCTTTGCGAAGTTGCCGCTCTCTCCGGCTCCCGGAGACGAAGAAGCTGCTTCTTCGCGCAAAGACGATTGTGCCGCTCACAGTGCTCTGCGGTGTGCGCCTTCTGCCGAAACAGATCCGGGAGCTGTGCTTAGCTCTGCAGAGCACCGTACCTTCGTCTTTAGCCTCTCTTCTCGTCTACATCTTAGCAAAAAGCTTTTCCACTGTGTCTGGCAAGGAGAAACTGTGCCAGCACAGAAAACATCTCCCATCGTGTTCTAGAGGCTGCACGGAGGTCTGCCGAGTGTTTTGCAAGAAGAGAAAGAAAGTTGTCCAAAACAGCTTGCAATCGAATGTTCATGTGAATAGAAAAGGCAGGAGAGTGGTCAGGTACTGTTTTCTCTCAGTTGGCAAGCTGCGCACACAATCGCAGTGTTGTACAGCTTGTTTCATCACCTTTGCGAAGTTGCCGCTCTCTCCGGCTCCCGGAGACGAAGAAGCCGCTTCTTCGCGCAAAGACGATTCTGCCGCTCACAGTGCTCTGCGGTGTGCGCCTTCTGCCGAAAGAGGCCCGGGAGCGGTGCTTAGCTCTGCAGAGCACCGTACCTTCGTCTTTAGCCTCTCTTCTCGTCTACATCTTAGCAAAAAGCTTTTCCACTCTGTCTGGCAAGGAGAAACTGTGCCAGCACAGAAAACATCTCCCATCGTGTTCTAGAGACTGCACGGAGGTCTGCCGAGTGTTTTGCAAGAAGAGAAAGAAAGTTGTCCAAAACAGCTTGCAATCGAATGTTCATGTGAATAGAAAAGGCAGGAGAGTGGTCAGGTACTGTTTTCTCTCAGTTGGCAAGCTGCGCACACAATCGCAGTGTTGTACAGCTTGTTTCATCACCTTTGCGAAGTTGCCGCTCTCTCCGGCTCCCGGAGACGAAGAAGCTGCTTCTTCGCGCAAAGACGATTCTGCCGCTCACAGTGCTCTGCAGCGTGTGTCTAATGCCGAAAGAGGCCCGGGAGCGGTGCTTAGCTCTGCAGAGCACCGTACCTTCGTCTTTAGCCTCTCTTCTCGTCTACATCTTAGCAAAAAGCTTTTCCACTCTGTCTGGCAAGGAGAAACTGTGCCAGCACAAAAAACATCTCCCATCGTGTTCTAGAGGCTGCACGGAGGTCTGCCGAGTGTTTTGCAAGAAGAGAAAGAAAGTTGTCCAAAACAGCTTGCAATCGAATGTTCATGTGAATAGAAAAGGCAGGAGAGTGGTCAGGTACTGTTTTCTCTCAGTTGGCAAGCTGCGCACACAATCGCAGTGTTGTACAGCTTGTTTCATCACCTTTGCGAAGTTGCCGCTCTCTCCGGCTCCGGGAGACGAAGAAGCTGCTTCTTCGCGCAAAGACGATTCTGCCGCTCACAGTGCTCTGCGGTGTGCGGCTTCTGCCGAAAGAGGCCCGGGAGCGGTGCTTAGCTCTGCAGAGCACCGTACCTTCGTCTTTAGCCTCTCTTCTCGTCTACATCTTAGCAAAAAGCTTTTCCACTCTGTCTGGCAAGGAGAAACTGTGCCAGCACAGAAAACATCTCCCATCGTGTTCTAGAGGCTGCACGGAGGTCTGCCGAGTGTTTTGCAAGAAGAGAAAGAAAGTTGTCCAAAACAGCTTGCAATCAAATGTTCATGTGAATAGAAAAGGCAGGAGAGTGGTCAGGTACTGTTTTCTCTCAGTTGGCAAGCTGCGCACACAATCGCAGTGTTGTAAAGCTTGTTTCATCACCTTTGCGAAGTTGCCGCTCTCTCCGGCTCCCGGAGACGAAGAAGCTGCTTCTTCGCGCAAAGACGATTCTGCCGCTCACAGTGCTCTGCAGTGTGTGTCTACTGCCGAAAGAGGCCCGGGAGCGGTGCTTAGCTCTGCAGAGCACCGTACCTTCGTCTTTAGCCTCTCTTCTCGTCTACATCTTAGCAAAAAGCTTTTCCACTGTGTCTGGCGAGAAGAAACTGTGCCAGCACAAAAAACATCTCCCATCGTTTTCTCGAGGCTGCACGGAGGTCTGCCGAGTGTTTTGCAAGAAGAGAAAGAAAGTTGTCCAAAACAGCTTGCAATCGAATGTTCATGTGAATAGAAAAGGCAGGAGAGTGGTCAGGTACTGTTTTCTCTCAGTTGGCAAGCTGCGCACACAATCGCAGTGTTGTACAGCTTGTTTCATCACCTTTGCGAAGTTGCCGCTCTCTCCGGCTCCCGGAGACGAAGAAGCTGCTTCTTCGCGCAAAGACGATTCTGCCGCTCACAGTGCTCTGCGGTGTGCGCCTTCTGCCGAAAGAGGCCCGGGAGCGGTGCTTAGCTCTGCAGAGCACCGTACCTTCGTCTTTAGCCTCTCTTCTCGTCTACATCTTAGCAAAAAGCTTTTCCACTCTGTCTGGCAAGGAGAAACTGTGCCAGCACAGAAAACATCTCCCATCGTGTTCTAGAGGCTGCACGGAGGTCTGCCGAGTGTTTTGCAAGAAGAGAAAGAAAGTTGTCCAAAACAGCTTGCAATCAAATGTTCATGTGAATAGAAAAGGCAGGAGAGTGGTCAGGTACTGTTTTCTCTCAGTTGGCAAGCTGCGCACACAATCGCAGTGTTGTACAGCTTGTTTCATCACCTTTGCGAAGTTGCCGCTCTCTCCGGCTCCCGGAGACGAAGAAGCTGCTTCTTCGCGCAAAGACGATTCTGCCGCTCACAGTGCTCTGCAGTGTGTGTCTACTGCCGAAAGAGGCCCGGGAGCGGTGCTTAGCTTTGCAGAGCACCGTACCTTCGTCTTTAGCCTCTCTTCTCGTCTACATCTTAGCAAAAAGCTTTTCCACTGTGTCTGGCGAGGAGAAACTGTGCCAGCACAAAAAACATCTCCCATCGTGTTCTAGAGGCTGCACGGAGGTCTGCCGAGTGTTTTGCAAGAAGAGAAAGAAAGTTGTCCAAAACAGCTTGCAATCGAATGTTCATGTGAATAGAAAAGGCAGGAGAGTGGTCAGGTACTGTTTTCTCTCAGTTGGCAAGCTGCGCACACAATCGCAGTGTTGTACAGCTTGTTTCATCACCTTTGCGAAGTTGCCGCTCTCTCCGGCTCCCGGAGACGAAGAAGCTGCTTCTTCGCGCAAAGACGATTCTGCCGCTCACAGTGCTCTGCGGTGTGCGCCTTCTGCCGAAAGAGATCCGGGAGCTGTGCTTAGCTCTGCAGAGCACCGTACCTTCGTCTTATGCCTCTCTTCTCGTCTACATCTTAGCAAAAAGCTTTTCCACTGTGTCTGGCAAGGAGAAACTGTGCCAGCACAGAAAACATCTCCCATCGTGTTCTAGAGGCTGCACGGAGGTCTGCCGAGTGTTTTGCAAGAAGAGAAAGAAAGTTCTCCAAAACAGCTTGCAATCGAATGTTCATGTGAATAGAAAAGGCAGGAGAGTGGTCAGGTACTGTTTTCTCTCAGTTGGCAAGCTGCGCACACAATCGCAGTGTTGTACAGCTTGTTTCATCACCTTTGCGAAGTTGCCGCTCTCTCCGGCTCCCGGAGACGAAGAAGCTGCTTCTTCGCGCAAAGACGATTCTGCCGCTCACAGTGCTCTGCGGTGTGCGGCTTCTGCCGAAAGAGGCCCGGGAGCTGTGCTTAGCTCTGCAGAGCACCGTACATTCGTCTTTAGCCTCTCTTCTCGTCTACATCTTAGCAAAAACCTTTTCCACTCTGTCTGGCAAGGAGAAACTGTGCCAGCACAGAAAACATCTCCCATCGTGTTCTAGAGACTGCACGGAGGTCTACCGAGTGTTTTGCAAGAAGAGAAAGAAAGTTGTCCAAAACAGCTTGCAATCGAATGTTCATGTGAATAGAAAAGGCAGGAGAGTGGTCAGGTACTGTTTTCTCTCAGTTGGCAAGCTGCGCACACAATCGCAGTGTTGTACAGCTTGTTTCATCACCTTTGCCAAGTTGCCGCTCTCTCCGGCTCCCGGAGACGAAGAAGCCGCTTCTTCGCGCAAAGATGATTCTGCCGATCACAGTGCTCTGCAGTGTGTGTCTTCTGCCGAAAGAGATCTGGGAGCTGTGCTTAGCTCTGCAGAGCACCGTACCTTCGTCTTTAGCCTCTCTTCTCGTCTACATCTTAGCAAAAAGCTTTTCCGCTCTGTCTGGCAAGGAGAAACTGTGCCAGCACAGAAAACATCTCCCATCGTGTTCTAGAGGCTGCACGGAGGTCTGCCGAGTGTTTTGCAAGAAGAGAAAGAAAGTTGTCCAAAACAGCTTGCAATCGAATGTTCATGTGAATAGAAAAGGCAGGAGAGTGGTCAGGTACTGTTTTCTCTCAGTTGGCAAGCTGCGCACACAATCGCAGTGTTGTACAGCTTGTTTCATCACCTTTGCGAAGTTGCCGCTCTCTCCGGCTCCCGGAGACGAAGAAGCTGCTTCTTCGCGCAAAGACGATTCTGCCGCTCACAGTGCTCTGCAGCGTGTGTCTAATGCCGAAAGAGGCCCGGGAGCGGTGCTTAGCTCTGCAGAGCACCGTACCTTCGTCTTAAGCGTCTGTTCTCGTCTACATCTTAGCAAAAAGCTTTTCCACTCTGTCTGGCAAGGAGAAACTGTGCCAGCACAAAAAACATCTCCCATCGTGTTCTAGAGGCTGCACGGAGGTCTACCGAGTGTTTTGCAAGAAGAGAAAGAAAGTTGTCCAAAACAGCTTGCAATCGAATGTTCATGTGAATAGAAAAGGCAGGAGAGTGGTCAGGTACTGTTTTCTCTCAATTGGCAAGCTGCGCACACAATCGCAGTGTTGTACAGCTTGTTTCATCACCTTTGCGAAGTTGCCGCTCTCTCCGGCTCCCGGAGACGAAGAAGCTGCTTCTTCGCGCAAAGACGATTCTGCCGCTCACAGTGCTCTGCGGTGTGCGCCTTCTGCCGAAAGAGGCCCGGGAGCGGTGCTTAGCTCTGCAGAGCACCGTACCTTCGTCTTTAGCCTCTCTTCTCGTCTACATCTTAGCAAAAAGCATTTCCACTATGTCTGGCAAGGAGAAACTGTGCCAGCACAGAAAACATCTCCCATCGTGTTCTAGAGGCTGCACGGAGGTCTGCCGAGTGTTTTGCAAGAAGAGAAAGAAAGTTGTCCAAAACAGCTTGCAATCGAATGTTCATGTGAATAGAAAAGGCAGGAGAGTGGTCAGGTACTGTTTTCTCTCAGTTGGCAAGCTGCGCACACAATCGCAGTGTTGTACAGCTTGTTTCATCACCTTTGCGAAGCTGCCGCTCTCTCCGGCTCCCGGAGACGAAGAAGCTGCTTCTTCGCGCAAAGACGATTCTGCCGCTCACAGTGCTCTGCAGTGTGTGTCTTCTGCCGAAAGAGATCCGGGAGCTGTGCTTAGCTCTGCAGAGCACCGTACCTTCGTCTTTAGCCTCTCTTCTCGTCTACATCTTAGCAAAAAGCTTTTCCACTGTGTCTGGCAAGGAGAAACTGTGCCAGCACAGAAAACATCTCCCATCGTGTTCTAGAGGCTGCACGGAGGTCTGCCGAGTGTTTTGCAAGAAGAGAAAGAAAGTTGTCCAAAACAGCTTGCAATCGAATGTTCATGTGAATAGAAAAGGCAGGAGAGTGGTCAGGTACTGTTTTCTCTCAGTTGGCAAGCTGCGCACACAATCGCAGTGTTGTACAGCTTGTTTCATCACCTTTGCGAAGTTGCCGCTCTCTCCGGCTCCCGGAGACGAAGAAGCTGCTTCTTCGCGCAAAGACGATTGTGCCGCTCACAGTGCTCTGCGGTGTGCGCCTTCTGCCGAAACAGATCCGGGAGCTGTGCTTAGCTCTGCAGAGCACCGTACCTTCGTCTTTAGCCTCTCTTCTCGTCTACATCTTAGCAAAAAGCTTTTCCACTGTGTCTGGCAAGGAGAAACTGTGCCAGCACAGAAAACATCTCCCATCGTGTTCTAGAGGCTGCACGGAGGTCTGCCGAGTGTTTTGCAAGAAGAGAAAGAAAGTTGTCCAAAACAGCTTGCAATCGAATGTTCATGTGAATAGAAAAGGCAGGAGAGTGGTCAGGTACTGTTTTCTCTCAGTTGGCAAGCTGCGCACACAATCGCAGTGTTGTACAGCTTGTTTCATCACCTTTGCGAAGTTGCCGCTCTCTCCGGCTCCCGGAGACGAAGAAGCCGCTTCTTCGCGCAAAGACGATTCTGCCGCTCACAGTGCTCTGCGGTGTGCGCCTTCTGCCGAAAGAGGCCCGGGAGCGGTGCTTAGCTCTGCAGAGCACCGTACCTTCGTCTTTAGCCTCTCTTCTCGTCTACATCTTAGCAAAAAGCTTTTCCACTCTGTCTGGCAAGGAGAAACTGTGCCAGCACAGAAAACATCTCCCATCGTGTTCTAGAGACTGCACGGAGGTCTGCCGAGTGTTTTGCAAGAAGAGAAAGAAAGTTGTCCAAAACAGCTTGCAATCGAATGTTCATGTGAATAGAAAAGGCAGGAGAGTGGTCAGGTACTGTTTTCTCTCAGTTGGCAAGCTGCGCACACAATCGCAGTGTTGTACAGCTTGTTTCATCACCTTTGCGAAGTTGCCGCTCTCTCCGGCTCCGGGAGACGAAGAAGCTGCTTCTTCGCGCAAAGACGATTCTGCCGCTCACAGTGCTCTGCGGTGTGCGGCTTCTGCCGAAAGAGGCCCGGGAGCGGTGCTTAGCTCTGCAGAGCACCGTACCTTCGTCTTTAGCCTCTCTTCTCGTCTACATCTTAGCAAAAAGCTTTTCCACTCTGTCTGGCAAGGAGAAACTGTGCCAGCACAGAAAACATCTCCCATCGTGTTCTAGAGGCTGCACGGAGGTCTGCCGAGTGTTTTGCAAGAAGAGAAAGAAAGTTGTCCAAAACAGCTTGCAATCAAATGTTCATGTGAATAGAAAAGGCAGGAGAGTGGTCAGGTACTGTTTTCTCTCAGTTGGCAAGCTGCGCACACAATCGCAGTGTTGTAAAGCTTGTTTCATCACCTTTGCGAAGTTGCCGCTCTCTCCGGCTCCCGGAGACGAAGAAGCTGCTTCTTCGCGCAAAGACGATTCTGCCGCTCACAGTGCTCTGCAGTGTGTGTCTACTGCCGAAAGAGGCCCGGGAGCGGTGCTTAGCTCTGCAGAGCACCGTACCTTCGTCTTTAGCCTCTCTTCTCGTCTACATCTTAGCAAAAAGCTTTTCCACTGTGTCTGGCGAGGAGAAACTGTGCCAGCACAAAAAACATCTCCCATCGTGTTCTCGAGGCTGCACGGAGGTCTGCCGAGTGTTTTGCAAGAAGAGAAAGAAAGTTGTCCAAAACAGCTTGCAATCGAATGTTCATGTGAATAGAAAAGGCAGGAGAGTGGTCAGGTACTGTTTTCTCTCAGTTGGCAAGCTGCGCACACAATCGCAGTGTTGTACAGCTTGTTTCATCACCTTTGCGAAGTTGCCGCTCTCTCCGGCTCCCGGAGACGAAGAAGCTGCTTCTTCGCGCAAAGACGATTCTGCCGCTCACAGTGCTCTGCGGTGTGCGCCTTCTGCCGAAAGAGATCCGGGAGCTGTGCTTAGCTCTGCAGAGCACCGTACCTTCGTCTTATGCCTCTCTTCTCGTCTACATCTTAGCAAAAAGCTTTTCCACTGTGTCTGGCAAGGAGAAACTGTGCCAGCACAGAAAACATCTCCCATCGTGTTCTAGAGGCTGCACGGAGGTCTGCCGAGTGTTTTGCAAGAAGAGAAAGAAAGTTCTCCAAAACAGCTTGCAATCGAATGTTCATGTGAATAGAAAAGGCAGGAGAGGGGTCAGGTACTGTTTTCTCTCAGTTGGCAAGCTGCGCACACAATCGCAGTGTTGTACAGCTTGTTTCATCACCTTTGCGAAGTTGCCACTCTCTCCGGCTCCCGGAGACGAAGAAGCTGCTTCTTCGCGCAAAGACGATTCTGCCGCTCACAGTGCTCTGCAGCGTGTGTCTAATGCCGAAAGAGATCCGGGAGCGGTGCTTAGCTCTGCAGAGCACCGTACCTTCGTCTTTAGCGTCTGTTCTCGTCTACATCTTAGCAAAAAGCTTTTCCACTGTGTCTGGCGAGGAGAAACTGTGCCAGCACAAAAAACATCTCCCATCGTGTTCTAGAGGCTGCACGGAGGTCTGCCGAGTGTTTTGCAAGAAGAGAAAGAAAGTTGTCCAAAACAGCTTGCAATTGAATGTTCATGTGAATAGAAAAGGCAGGAGAGTGGTCAGGTACTGTTTTCTCTCAGTTGGCAAGCTGCGCACACAATCGCAGTGTTGTAGAGCTTGTTTCATCACCTTTGCGAAGTTGCCGCTCTCTCCGGCTCCCGGAGACGAAGAAGCTGCTTCTTCGCGCAAAGACGATTCTGCCGCTCACAGTGCTCTGCAGCGTGTGTCTAATGCCGAAAGAGGCCCGGGAGCGGTGCTTAGCTCTGCAGAGCACCGTACCTTCGTCTTTAGCGTCTGTTCTCGTCTACATCTTAGCAAAAAGCTTTTCCACTCTGTCTGGCAAGGAGAAACTGTGCCAGCACAAAAAACATCTCCCATCGTGTTCTCGAGGCTGCACGGAGGTCTGCCGAGTGTTTTGCAAGAAGAGAAAGAAAGTTGTCCAAAACAGCTTGCAATCGAATGTTCATGTGAATAGAAAAGGCAGGAGAGTGGTCAGGTACTGTTTTCTCTCAGTTGGCAAGCTGCGCACACAATCGCAGTGTTGTACAGCTTGTTTCATCACCTTTGCGAAGCTGCCGCTCTCTCCGGCTCCCGGAGACGAAGAAGCTGCTTCTTCGCGCAAAGACGATTCTGCCGCTCACAGTGCTCTGCAGTGTGTGTCTTCTGCCGAAAGAGATCCGGGAGCTGTGCTTAGCTCTGCAGAGCACCGTACCTTCGTCTTTAGCCTCTCTTCTCGTCTACATCTTAGCAAAAAGCTTTTCCACTCTGTCTGGCAAGGAGAAACTGTGCCAGCACAGAAAACATCTCCCATCGTGTTCTAGAGGCTGCACGGAGGTCTGCCGAGTGTTTTGCAAGAAGAGAAAGAAAGTTGTCCAAAACAGCTTGCAATCGAATGTTCATGTGAATAGAAAAGGCAGGAGAGTGGTCAGGTACTGTTTTCTCTCAGTTGGCAAGCTGCGCACACAATCGCAGTGTTGTACAGCTTGTTTCATCACCTTTGCCAAGTTGCCGCTCTCTCCGGCTCCCGGAGACGAAGAAGCTGCTTCTTCGCGCAAAGACGATTCTGCCGCTCACAGTGCTCTGCGGTGTGCGCCTTCTGCCGAAAGAGATCGTGGAGCTGTGCTTAGCTCTGCAGAGCACCGTACCTTCGTCTTTAGCCTCTCTTCTCGTCTACATCTTAGCAAAAAGCTTTTCCACTCTGTCTGGCAAGGAGAAACTGTGCCAGCACAGAAAACATCTCCCATCGTGTTCTAGAGGCTGCACGGAGGTCTGCCGAGTGTTTTGCAAGAAGAGAAAGAAAGTTGTCCAAAACAGCTTGCAATTGAATGTTCATGTGAATAGAAAAGGCAGGAGAGTGGTCAGGTACTGTTTTCTCTCAGTTGGCAAGCTGCGAACACAATCGCAGTGTTGTAGAGCTTGTTTCATCACCTTTGCCAAGTTGCCGCTCTCTCCGGCTCCCAGAGACGAAGAAGCTGCTTCTTCGCGCAAAGACGATTCTGCCGCTCACAGTGCTCTGCAGTGTGTGTCTACTGCCGAAAGAGGCCCGGGAGCGGTGCTTAGCTTTGCAGAGCACCGTACCTTCGTCTTTAGCCTCTCTTCTCGTCTACATCTTAGCAAAAAGCTTTTCCACTGTGTCTGGCGAGGAGAAACTGTGCCAGCACAAAAAACATCTCCCATCGTGTTCTCGAGGCTGCACGGAGGTCTGCCGAGTGTTTTGCAAGAAGAGAAAGAAAGCTGTCCAAAACAGCTTGCAATCGAATGTTCATGTGAATAGAAAAGGCAGGAGAGTGGTCAGGTACTGTTTTCTCTCAGTTGGCAAGCTGCGCACACAATCGCAGTGTTGTACAGCTTGTTTCATCACCTTTGCCAAGTTGCCGCTCTCTCCGGCTCCCGGAGACGAAGAAGCGGCTTCTTCGCGCAAAGACGATTCTGCCGCTCACAGTGCTCTGCAGTGTGTGTCTTCTGCCGAAAGAGATCCGGGAGCTGTGCTTAGCTCTGCAGAGCACCGTACCTTCGTCTTTAGCCTCTCTTCTCGTCTACATCTTAGCAAAAAGCTTTTCCATTCTGTCTGGCAAGGAGAAACTGTGCCAGCACAGAAAACATCTCCCATCGTGTTCTCGAGGCTGCACGGAGGTCTGCCGAGTGTTTTGCAAGAAGAGAAAGAAAGTTGTCCAAAACAGCTTGCAATCGAATGTTCATGTGAATAGAAAAGGCAGGAGAGTGGTCAGGTACTGTTTTCTCTCAGTTGGCAAGCTGCGCACACAATCGCAGTGTTGTAAAGCTTGTTTCATCACCTTTGCGAAGTTGCCGCTCTCTCCGGCTCCCGGAGACGAAGAAGCTGCTTCTTCGCGCAAAGACGATTCTGCCGCTCACAGTGCTCTGCAGTGTGTGTCTTCTGCCGAAAGAGGCCCGGGAGCGGTGCTTAGCTTTGCAGAGCACCGTACCTTCGTCTTTAGCCTCTCTTCTGGTCTACATCTTAGCAAAAAGCTTTTCCACTGTGTCTGGCGAGGAGAAACTGTGCCAGCACAAAAAACATCTCCCATCGTGTTCTCGAGGCTGCACGGAGGTCTGCCGAGTGTTTTGCAAGAAGAGAAAGAAAGTTGTCCAAAACAGCTTGCAATCGAATGTTCATGTGAATAGAAAAGGCAGGAGAGTGGTCAGGTACTGTTTTCTCTCAGTTGGCAAGCTGCGCACACAATCGCAGTGTTGTACAGCTTGTTTCATCACATTTGCCAAGTTGCCGCTCTCTCCGGCTCCCGGAGACGAAGAAGCTGCTTCTTCGCGCAAAGACGATTCTGCCGCTCACAGTGCTCTGCGGTGTGCGCCTTCTGCCGAAAGAGATCCTGGAGCTGTGCTTAGCTCTGCAGAGCACCGTACCTTCGTCTTTAGCCTCTCTTCTCGTCTACATCTTAGCAAAAAGCTTTTCCACTCTGTCTGGCAAGGAGAAACTGTGCCAGCACAGAAAACATCTCCCATCGTGTTCTAGAGACTGCACGGAGGTCTGCCGAGTGTTTTGCAAGAAGAGAAAGAAAGTTGTCCAAAACAGCTTGCAATCGAATGTTCATGTGAATAGAAAAGGCAGGAGAGTGGTCAGGTACTGTTTTCTCTCAGTTGGCAAGCTGCGCACACAATCGCAGTGTTGTACAGCTTGTTTCATCACATTTGCCAAGTTGCCGCTCTCTCCGGCTCCCGGAGACGAAGAAGCTGCTTCTTCGCGCAAAGACGATTCTGCCGCTCACAGTGCTCTGCGGTGTGCGCCTTCTGCCGAAAGAGGCCCGGGAGCGGTGCTTAGCTCTGCAGAGCACCGTACATTCGTCTTTAGCCTCTCTTCTCGTCTACATCTTAGCAAAAAGCTTTTCCACTCTGTCTGGCAAGGAGAAACTGTGCCAGCACAGAAAACATCTCCCATCGTGTTCTAGAGACTGCACGGAGGTCTGCCGAGTGTTTTGCAAGAAGAGAAAGAAAGTTGTCCAAAACAGCTTGCAATCGAATGTTCATGTGAATAGAAAAGGCAGGAGAGTGGTCAGGTACTGTTTTCTCTCAGTTGGCAAGCTGCGCACACAATCGCAGTGTTGTACAGCTTGTTTCATCACCTTTGCCAAGTTGCCGCTCTCTCCGGCTCCCGGAGACGAAGAAGCGGCTTCTTCGCCCAAAGACGATTCTGCCGCTCACAGTGCTCTGCAGTGTGTGTCTTCTGCCGAAAGAGATCCGGGAGCTGTGCTTAGCTCTGCAGAGCACCGTACCTTCGTCTTTAGCCTCTCTTCTCGTCTACATGTTAGCAAAAAGCTTTTCCACTCTGTCTGGCAAGGAGAAACTGTGCCAGCACAGAAAACATCTCCCATCGTGTTCTAGAGGCTGCACGGAGGTCTACCGAGTGTTTTGCAAGAAGAGAAAGAAAGTTGTCCAAAACAGCTTGCAATCGAATGTTCATGTGAATAGAAAAGGCAGGAGAGTGGTCAGGTACTGTTTTCTCTCAGTTGGCAAGCTGCGCACACAATCGCAGTGTTGTACAGCTTGTTTCATCACCTTTGCGAAGTTGCCGCTCTCTCCGGCTCCCGGAGACGAAGAAGCTGCTTCTTCGCGCAAAGACGATTCTGCCGCTCACAGTGCTCTGCAGTGTGTGTCTAATGCCGAAAGAGATCCGGGAGCGGTGCTTAGCTCTGCACAGCACCGTACCTTCGTCTTTAGCCTCTCTTCTCGTCTACATCTTAGCAAAAAGCTTTTCCACTCTGTCTGGCAAGGAGAAACTGTGCCAGCACAGAAAACATCTCCCATCGTGTTCTAGAGGCTGCACGGAGGTCTGCCGAGTGTTTTGCAAGAAGAGAAAGAAAGTTGTCCAAAACAGCTTGCAATCGAATGTTCATGTGAATAGAAAAGGCAGGAGAGTGGTCAGGTACTGTTTTCTCTCAGTTGGCAAGCTGCGCACACAATCGCAGTGTTGTAAAGCTTGTTTCATCACCTTTGCCAAGTTGCCGCTCTCTCCGGCTCCCGGAGACGAAGAAGCTGCTTCTTCGCGCAAAGACGATTCTGCCGCTCACAGTGCTCTGCGGTGTGCGCCTTCTGCCGAAAGAGGCCCGGGAGCGGTGCTTAGCTTTGCAGAGCACCGTACCTTCGTCTTTAGCCTCTCTTCTCGTCTACATCTTAGCAAAAAGCTTTTCCACTCTGTCTGGCAAGGAGAAACTGTGCCAGCACAGAAAACATCTCCCATCGTGTTCTAGAGGCTGCACGGAGGTCTGCCGAGTGTTTTGCAAGAAGAGAAAGAAAGTTGTCCAAAACAGCTTGCAATCGAATGTTCATGTGAATAGAAAAGGCAGGAGAGTGGTCAGGTACTGTTTTCTCTCAGTTGGCAAGCTGCGCACACAATCGCAGTGTTGTACAGCTTGTTTCATCACCTTTGCCAAGTTGCCGCTCTCTCCGGCTCCCAGAGACGAAGAAGCTGCTTCTTCGCGCAAAGACGATTCTGCCGCTCACAGTGCTCTGCGGTGTGCGCCTTCTGCCGAAAGAGGCCCGGGAGCGGTGCTTAGCTCTGCAGAGCACCGTACATTCGTCTTTAGCCTCTCTTCTCGTCTACATCTTAGCAAAAAGCTTTTCCACTCTGTCTGGCAAGGAGAAACTGTGCCAGCACAGAAAACATCTCCCATCGTGTTCTAGAGACTGCACGGAGGTCTGCCGAGTGTTTTGCAAGAAGAGAAAGAAAGTTGTCCAAAACAGCTTGCAATCGAATGTTCATGTGAATAGAAAAGGCAGGAGAGTGGTCAGGTACTGTTTTCTCTCAGTTGGCAAGCTGCGCACACAATCGCAGTGTTGTACAGCTTGTTTCATCACCTTTGCCAAGTTGCCGCTCTCTCCGGCTCCCGGAGACGAAGAAGCGGCTTCTTCGCGCAAAGACGATTCTGCCGCTCACAGTGCTCTGCAGTGTGTGTCTTCTGCCGAAAGAGATCCGGGAGCTGTGCTTAGCTCTGCAGAGCACCGTACCTTCGTCTTTAGCCTCTCTTCTCGTCTACATCTTAGCAAAAAGCTTTTCCACTGTGTCTGGCAAGGAGAAACTGTGCCAGCACAGAAAACATCTCCCATCGTGTTCTAGAGGCTGCACGGAGGTCTACCGAGTGTTTTGCAAGAAGAGAAAGAAAGTTGTCCAAAACAGCTTGCAATCGAATGTTCATGTGAATAGAAAAGGCAGGAGAGTGGTCAGGTACTGTTTTCTCTCAGTTGGCAAGCTGCGCACACAATCGCAGTGTTGTACAGCTTGTTTCATCACCTTTGCCAAGTTGCCGCTCTCTCCGGCTCCCGGAGACGAAGAAGCTGCTTCTTCGCGCAAAGACGATTCTGCCGCTCACAGTGCTCTGCGGTGTGCGGCTTCTGCCGAAAGAGGCCCGGGAGCGGTGCTTAGCTCTGCAGAGCACCGTACCTTCGTCTTTAGCCTCTCTTCTCGTCTACATCTTAGCAAAAAGCTTTTCCACTCTGTCTGGCAAGGAGAAACTGTGCCAGCACAGAAAACACCTCCCATCGTGTTCTAGAGGCTGCACGGAGGTCTGCCGAGTGTTTTGCAAGAAGAGAAAGAAAGTTGTCCAAAACAGCTTGCAATCGAATGTTCATGTGAATAGAAAAGGCAGGAGAGTGGTCAGGTACTGTTTTCTCTCAGTTGGCAAGCTGCGCACACAATCGCAGTGTTGTACAGCTTGTTTCATCACCTTTGCCAAGTTGCCGCTCTCTCCGGCTCCCGGAGACGAAGAAGCTGCTTCTTCGCGCAAAGACGATTCTGCCGCTCACAGTGCTCTGCAGTGTGCGTCTAATGCCGAAAGAGGCCCGGGTGCGGTGCTTAGCTCTGCACAGCACCGTACCTTCGTCTTTAGCCTCTCTTCTCGTCTACATCTTAGCAAAAACCTTTTCCACTCTGTCTGGCAAGGAGAAACTGTGCCAGCACAGAAAACATCTCCCATCGTGTTCTAGAGGCTGCACGGAGGTCTGCCGAGTGTTTTGCAAGAAGAGAAAGAAAGTTGTCCAAAACAGCTTGCAATCGAATGTTCATGTGAATAGAAAAGGCAGGAGAGTGGTCAGGTACTGTTTTCTCTCAGTTGGCAAGCTGCGCACACAATCGCAGTGTTGTACAGCTTGTTTCATCACGTTTGCGAAGCTGCCGCTCTCTCCGGCTCCCGGAGACGAAGAAGCTGCTTCTTCGCGCAAAGACGATTCTGCCGCTCACAGTGCTCTGCAGTGTGTGTCTAATGCCGAAAGAGGCCCGGGAGCGGTGCTTAGCTCTGCAGAGCACCGTACCTTTGTCTTTAGCCTCTCTTCTCGTCTACATATTAGCAAAAAGCTTTTCCACTATTTCTGGCAAGGAGAAACTGTGCCAGCACAGAAAACATCTCCCATCGTGTTCTAGAGGCTGCACGGAGGTCTGCCGAGTGTTTTGCAAGAAGAGAAAGAAAGTTGTCCAAAACAGCTTGCAATCGAATGTTCATGTGAATAGAAAAGGCAGGAGAGTGGTCAGGTACTGTTTTCTCTCAGTTGGCAAGCTGCGCACACAATCGCAGTGTTGTACAGCTTGTTTCATCACCTTTGCGAAGCTGCCGCTCTCTCCGGCTCCCGGAGACGAAGAAGCTGCTTCTTCGCGCAAAGACGATTCTGCCGCTCACAGTGCTCTGCAGTGTGTGTCTTCTGCCGAAAGAGATCCGGGAGCTGTGCTTAGCTCTGCAGAGCACCGTACCTTCGTCTTTAGCCTCTCTTCTCGTCTACATCTTAGCAAAAAGCTTTTCCACTCTGTCTGGCAAGGAGAAACTGTGCCAGCACAGAAAACATCTCCCATCGTGTTCTAGAGGCTGCACGGAGGTCTGCCGAGTGTTTTGCAAGAAGAGAAAGAAAGTTGTCCAAAACAGCTTGCAATCGAATGTTCATGTGAATAGAAAAGGCAGGAGAGTGGTCAGGTACTGTTTTCTCTCAGTTGGCAAGCTGCGCACACAATCGCAGTGTTGTACAGCTTGTTTCATCACCTTTGCCAAGTTGCCGCTCTCTCCGGCTCCCGGAGACGAAGAAGCTGCTTCTTCGCGCAAAGACAATTCTACCGCTCACAGTGCTCTGCGGTGTGCGGCTTCTGCAGAAAGAGGCCCGGGAGCGGTGCTTAGCTCTGCAGAGCACCGTACCTTCGTCTTTAGCCTCTCTTCTCGTCTACATCTTAGCAAAAAGCTTTTCCACTCTGTCTGGCAAGGAGAAACTGTGCCAGCACAAAAAACATCTCCCATCGTGTTCTAGAGGCTGCACGGAGGTCTGCCGAGTGTTTTGCAAGAAGAGAAAGAAAGTTTTCCAAAACAGCTTGCAATCGAATGTTCATGTGAATAGAAAAGGCAGGAGAGTGGTCAGGTACTGTTTTCTCTCAGTTGGCAAGCTGCGCACACAATCGCAGTGTTGTACAGCTTGTTTCATCACCTTTGCGAAGCTGCCGCTCTCTCCGGCTCCCGGAGACGAAGAAGCTGCTTCTTCGCGCAAAGACGATTCTGCCGCTCACAGTGCTCTGCGGTGTGTGTCTTCTGCCGAAAGAGGCCCGGGAGCTGTGCTTAGCTCTGCAGAGCACCGTACATTCGTCTTTAGCCTCTCTTCTCGTCTACATCTTAGCAAAAAGCTTTTCCACTATGTCTGGCAAGGAGAAACTGTGCCAGCACAGAAAACATCTCCCATCGTGTTCTAGAGGCTGCACGGAGGTCTGCCGAGTGTTTTGCAAGAAGAGAAAGAAAGTTGTCCAAAACAGCTTGCAATCGAATGTTCATGTGAATAGAAAAGGCAGGAGAGTGGTCAGGTACTGTTTTCTCTCAGTTGGCAAGCTGCGCACACAATCGCAGTGTTGTACAGCTTGTTTCATCACCTTTGCGAAGTTGCCGCTCTCTCCGGCTCCCGGAGACGAAGAAGCTGCTTCTTCGCGCAAAGACGATTCTGCCGCTCACAGTGCTCTGCGGTGTGCGCCTTCTGCCGAAAGAGATCCGGGAGCTGTGCTTAGCTCTGCAGAGCACCGTACCTTCGTCTTATGCCTCTCTTCTCGTCTACATCTTAGCAAAAAGCTTTTCCACTGTGTCTGGCAAGGAGAAACTGTGCCAGCACAGAAAACATCTCCCATCGTGTTCTAGAGGCTGCACGGAGGTCTGCCGAGTGTTTTGCAAGAAGAGAAAGAAAGTTCTCCAAAACAGCTTGCAATCGAATGTTCATGTGAATAGAAAAGGCAGGAGAGGGGTCAGGTACTGTTTTCTCTCAGTTGGCAAGCTGCGCACACAATCGCAGTGTTGTACAGCTTGTTTCATCACCTTTGCGAAGTTGCCGCTCTCTCCGGCTCCCGGAGACGAAGAAGCTGCTTCTTCGCGCAAAGACGATTCTGCCGCTCACAGTGCTCTGCAGCGTGTGTCTAATGCCGAAAGAGATCCGGGAGCGGTGCTTAGCTCTGCAGAGCACCGTACCTTCGTCTTTAGCGTCTGTTCTCGTCTACATCTTAGCAAAAAGCTTTTCCACTGTGTCTGGCGAGGAGAAACTGTGCCAGCACAAAAAACATCTCCCATCGTGTTCTAGAGGCTGCACGGAGGTCTGCCGAGTGTTTTGCAAGAAGAGAAAGAAAGTTGTCCAAAACAGCTTGCAATTGAATGTTCATGTGAATAGAAAAGGCAGGAGAGTGGTCAGGTACTGTTTTCTCTCAGTTGGCAAGCTGCGCACACAATCGCAGTGTTGTACAGCTTGTTTCATCACCTTTGCGAAGTTGCCGCTCTCTCCGGCTCCCGGAGACGAAGAAGCTGCTTCTTCGCGCAAAGACGATTCTGCCGCTCACAGTGCTCTGCAGCGTGTGTCTAATGCCGAAAGAGGCCCGGGAGCGGTGCTTAGCTCTGCAGAGCACCGTACCTTCGTCTTTAGCGTCTGTTCTCGTCTACATCTTAGCAAAAAGCTTTTCCACTGTGTCTGGCAAGGAGAAACTGTGCCAGCACAAAAAACATCTCCCATCGTGATCTAGAGGCTGCACGGAGGTCTGCCGAGTGTTTTGCAAGAAGAGAAAGAAAGTTGTCCAAAACAGCTTGCAATCGAATGTTCATGTGAATAGAAAAGGCAGGAGAGTGGTCAGGTACTGTTTTCTCTCAATTGGCAAGCTGCGCACACAATCGCAGTGTGGTACAGCTTGTTTCATCACCTTTGCGAAGTTGCCGCTCTCTCCGGCTCCCGGAGACGAAGAAGCTGCTTCTTCGCGCAAAGACGATTCTGCCGCTCACAGTGCTCTGCAGCGTGTGTCTAATGCCGAAAGAGATCCGGGAGCGGTGCTTAGCTCTGCAGAGCACCGTACCTTCGTCTTTAGCGTCTGTTCTCGTCTACATCTTAGCAAAAAGCTTTTCCACTGTGTCTGGCACGGAGAAACTGTGCCAGCACAAAAAACATCTCCCATCGTGTTCTAGAGGCTGCACGGAGGTCTGCCGAGTGTTTTGCAAGAAGAGAAAGAAAGTTGTCCAAAACAGCTTGCAATTGAATGTTCATGTGAATAGAAAAGGCAGGAGAGTGGTCAGGTACTGTTTTCTCTCAGTTGGCAAGCTGCGCACACAATCGCAGTGTTGTAAAGCTTGTTTCATCACCTTTGCGAAGTTGCCGCTCTCTCCGGCTCCCAGAGACGAAGAAGCTGCTTTTTCGCGCAAAGACGATTCTGCCGCTCACAGTGCTCTGCAGTGTGTGTCTACTGCCGAAAGAGGCCCGGGAGCGGTGCTTAGCTTTGCAGAGCACCGTACCTTCGTCTTTAGCCTCTCTTCTCGTCTACATCTTAGCAAAAAGCTTTTCCACTGTGTCTGGCGAGGAGAAACTGTGCCAGCACAAAAAACATCTCCCATCGTGTTCTCGAGGCTGCACGGAGGTCTGCCGAGTGTTTTGCAAGAAGAGAAAGAAAGTTGTCCAAAACAGCTTGCAATCGAATGTTCATGTGAATAGAAAAGGCAGGAGAGTGGTCAGGTACTGTTTTCTCTCAGTTGGCAAGCTGCGCACACAATCGCAGTGTTGTACAGCTTGTTTCATCACCTTTGCCAAGTTGCCGCTCTCTCCGGCTCCCGGAGACGAAGAAGCTGCTTCTTCGCGCAAAGACGATTCTGCCGCTCACAGTGCTCTGCAGTGTGTGTCTTCTGCCGAAAGAGATCCGGGAGCGGTGCTTAGCTCTGCAGAGCACCGTACCTTCGTCTTTAGCCTCTCTTCTCGTCTACATCTTAGCAAAAAGCTTTTCCACTCTGTCTGGCAAGGAGAAACTGTGCCAGCACAGAAAACATCTCCCATCGTGTTCTAGAGGCTGCACGGAGGTCTGCCGAGTGTTTTGCAAGAAGAGAAAGAAAGTTGTCCAAAACAGCTTGCAATCGAATGTTCATGTGAATAGAAAAGGCAGGAGAGTGGTCAGGTACTGTTTTCTCTCAGTTGGCAAGCTGCGCACACAATCGCAGTGTTGTACAGCTTGTTTCATCACCTTTGCCAAGTTGCCGCTCTCTCCGGCTCCCGGAGACGAAGAAGCTGCTTCTTCGCGCAAAGACGATTCTGCCGCTTTCAGTGCTCTGCAGTGTGTGTCTTCTGCCGAAAGAGATCCGGGAGCTGTGCTTAGCTCTGCAGAGCACCGTACCTTCGTCTTTAGCCTCTCTTCTCGTCTACATCTTAGCAAAAAGCTTTTCCACTCTGTCTGGCAAGGAGAAACTGTGCCAGCACAGAAAACATCTCCCATCGTGTTCTAGAGGCTGCACGGAGGTCTGCCGAGTGTTTTGCAAGAAGAGAAAGAAAGTTGTCCAAAACAGCTTGCAATCGAATGTTCATGTGAATAGAAAAGGCAGGAGAGTGGTCAGGTACTGTTTTCTCTCAGTTGGCAAGCTGCGCACACAATCGCAGTGTTGTACAGCTTGTTTCATCACCTTTGCCAAGTTGCCGCTCTCTCCGGCTCCCGGAGACGAAGAAGCTGCTTCTTCGCGCAAAGACGATTCTGCCGCTCACAGTGCTCTGCAGTGTGTGTCTAATGCCGAAAGAGGCCCGGGAGCGGTGCTTAGCTCTGCACAGATCCGTACCTTCGTCTTTAGCCTCTCTTCTCGTCTACATCTTAGCAAAAAGCTTTTCCACTCTGTCTGGCAAGGAGAAACTGTGCCAGCACAGAAAACATCTCCCATCGTGTTCTAGAGGCTGCACGGAGGTCTGCCGAGTGTTTTGCAAGAAGAGAAAGAAAGTTGTCCAAAACAGCTTGCAATCGAATGTTCATGTGAATAGAAAAGGCAGGAGAGTGGTCAGGTACTGTTTTCTCTCAGTTGGCAAGCTGCGCACACAATCGCAGTGTTGTACAGCTTGTTTCATCACCTTTGCGAAGCTGCCGCTCTCTCCGGCTCCCGGAGACGAAGAAGCTGCTTCTTCGCGCAAAGACGATTCTGCCGCTCACAGTGCTCTGCAGTGTGTGTCTTCTGCCGAAAGAGATCCGGGAGCTGTGCTTAGCTCTGCAGAGCACCGTACCTTCGTCTTTAGCCTCTCTTCTCGTCTACATCTTAGCAAAAAGCTTTTCCACTCTGTCTGGCAAGGAGAAACTGTGCCAGCACAGAAAACATCTCCCATCGTGTTCTAGAGGCTGCACGGAGGTCTGCCGAGTGTTTTGCAAGAAGAGAAAGAAAGTTGTCCAAAACAGCTTGCAATCGAATGTTCATGTGAATAGAAAAGGCAGGAGAGTGGTCAGGTACTGTTTTCTCTCAGTTGGCAAGCTGCGCACACAATCGCAGTGTTGTACAGCTTGTTTCATCACCTTTGCCAAGTTGCCGCTCTCTCCGGCTCCCGGAGACGAAGAAGCTGCTTCTTCGCGCAAAGACGATTCTGCCGCTCACAGTGCTCTGCGGTGTGCGCCTTCTGCCGAAAGAGATCGTGGAGCTGTGCTTAGCTCTGCAGAGCACCGTACATTCGTCTTTAGCCTCTCTTCTCGTCTACATCTTAGCAAAAAGCTTTTCCACTCTGTCTGGCAAGGAGAAACTGTGCCAGCACAGAAAACATCTCCCATCGTGTTCTAGAGGCTGCACGGAGGTCTGCCGAGTGTTTTGCAAGAAGAGAAAGAAAGTTGTCCAAAACAGCTTGCAATTGAATGTTCATGTGAATAGAAAAGGCAGGAGAGTGGTCAGGTACTGTTTTCTCTCAGTTGGCAAGCTGCGCACACAATCGCAGTGTTGTACAGCTTGTTTCATCACCTTTGCCAAGTTGCCGCTCTCTCCGGCTCCCGGAGACGAAGAAGCTGCTTCTTCGCGCAAAGACGATTCTGCCGCTCACAGTGCTCTGCAGTGTGTGTCTACTGCCGAAAGAGGCCCGGGAGCGGTGCTTAGCTTTGCAGAGCACCGTACCTTCGTCTTTAGCCTCTCTTCTCGTCTACATCTTAGCAAAAAGCTTTTCCACTGTGTCTGGCGAGGAGAAACTGTGCCAGCACAGAAAACATCTCCCATCGTGTTCTCGAGGCTGCACGGAGGTCTGCCGAGTGTTTTGCAAGAAGAGAAAGAAAGTTGTCCAAAACAGCTTGCAATCGAATGTTCATGTGAATAGAAAAGGCAGGAGAGTGGTCAGGTACTGTTTTCTCTCAGTTGGCAAGCTGCGCACACAATCGCAGTGTTGTACAGCTTGTTTCATCACCTTTGCCAAGTTGCCGCTCTCTCCGGCTCCCGGAGACGAAGAAGCTGCTTCTTCGCGCAAAGACGATTCTGCCGCTCACAGTGCTCTGCAGTGTGTGTCTAATGCCGAAAGAGATCCGGGAGCGGTGCTTAGCTCTGCACAGCACCGTACCTTCGTCTTTAGCCTCTCTTCTCGTCTACATCTTAGCAAAAAGCTTTTCCACTCTGTCTGGCAAGGAGAAACTGTGCCAGCACAGAAAACATCTCCCATCGTGTTCTAGAGGCTGCACGGAGGTCTGCCGAGTGTTTTGCAAGAAGAGAAAGAAAGTTGTCCAAAACAGCTTGCAATCGAATGTTCATGTGAATAGAAAAGGCAGGAGAGTGGTCAGGTACTGTTTTCTCTCAGTTGGCAAGCTGCGCACACAATCGCAGTGTTGTAAAGCTTGTTTCATCACCTTTGCCAAGTTGCCGCTCTCTCCGGCTCCCGGAGACGAAGAAGCTGCTTCTTCGCGCAAAGACGATTCTGCCGCTCACAGTGCTCTGCGGTGTGCGCCTTCTGCCGAAAGAGGCCCGGGAGCGGTGCTTAGCTTTGCAGAGCACCGTACCTTCGTCTTTAGCCTCTCTTCTCGTCTACATCTTAGCAAAAAGCTTTTCCACTCTGTCTGGCAAGGAGAAACTGTGCCAGCACAGAAAACATCTCCCATCGTGTTCTAGAGGCTGCACGGAGGTCTGCCGAGTGTTTTGCAAGAAGAGAAAGAAAGTTGTCCAAAACAGCTTGCAATCGAATGTTCATGTGAATAGAAAAGGCAGGAGAGTGGTCAGGTACTGTTTTCTCTCAGTTGCCAAGCTGCGCACACAATCGCAGTGTTGTACAGCTTGTTTCATCACCTTTGCCAAGTTGCCGCTCTCTCCGGCTCCCGGAGACGAAGAAGCTGCTTCTTCGCGCAAAGACGATTCTGCCGCTCACAGTGCTCTGCGGCGTGCGCCTTCTGCCGAAAGAGGCCCGGGAGCGGTGCTTAGCTCTGCAGAGCACCGTACATTCGTCTTTAGCCTCTCTTCTCGTCTACATCTTAGCAAAAAGCTTTTCCACTCTGTCTGGCAAGGAGAAACTGTGCCAGCACAGAAAACATCTCCCATCGTGTTCTAGAGACTGCACGGAGGTCTGCCGAGTGTTTTGCAAGAAGAGAAAGAAAGTTGTCCAAAACAGCTTGCAATCGAATGTTCATGTGAATAGAAAAGGCAGGAGAGTGGTCAGGTACTGTTTTCTCTCAGTTGGCAAGCTGCGCACACAATCGCAGTGTTGTACAGCTTGTTTCATCACCTTTGCCAAGTTGCCGCTCTCTCCGGCTCCCTGAGACGAAGAAGCGGCTTCTTCGCGCAAAGACGATTCTGCCGCTCACAGTGCTCTGCAGTGTGTGTCTTCTGCCGAAAGAGATCCGGGAGCTGTGCTTAGCTCTGCAGAGCACCGTACCTTCGTCTTTAGCCTCTCTTCTCGTCTACATCTTAGCAAAAAGCTTTTCCACTGTGTCTGGCAAGGAGAAACTGTGCCAGCACAGAAAACATCTCCCATCGTGTTCTAGAGGCTGCACGGAGGTCTACCGAGTGTTTTGCAAGAAGAGAAAGAAAGTTGTCCAAAACAGCTTGCAATCGAATGTTCATGTGAATAGAAAAGGCAGGAGAGTGGTCAGGTACTGTTTTCTCTCAGTTGGCAAGCTGCGCACACAATCGCAGTGTTGTACAGCTTGTTTCATCACCTTTGCCAAGTTGCCGCTCTCTCCGGCTCCCGGAGACGAAGAAGCTGCTTCTTCGCGCAAAGACGATTCTGCCGCTTACAGTGCTCTGCGGTTTGCGCCTTCTGCCGAAAGAGGCCCGGGAGCGGTGCTTAGCTCTGCAGAGCACCGTACCTTCGTCTTTAGCCTCTCTTCTCGTCTACATCTTAGCAAAAAGCTTTTCCACTCTGTCTGGCAAGGAGAAACTGTGCCAGCACAGAAAACATCTCCCATCGTGTTCTAGAGGCTGCACGGAGGTCTACCGAGTGTTTTGCAAGAAGAGAAAGAAAGTTGTCCAAAACAGCTTGCAATCGAATGTTCATGTGAATAGAAAAGGCAGGAGAGTGGTCAGGTACTGTTTTCTCTATGTTGGCAAGCTGCGCACACAATCGCAGTGTTGTAAAGCTTGTTTCATCACCTTTGCCAAGTTGCCGCTCTCTCCGGCTCCCGGAGACGAAGAAGCTGCTTCTTCGCGCAAAGACGATTCTGCCGCTCACAGTGCTCTGCAGTGTGTGTCTAATGCCGAAAGAGATCCGGGAGCTGTAGTTAGCTCTGCAGAGCACCGTACCTTCGTCTTTAGCCTCTCTTCTCGTCTACATCTTAGCAAAAAGCTTTTCCACTCTGTCTGGCAAGGAGAAACTGTGCCAGCACAGAAAACACCTCCCATCGTGTTCTAGAGGCTGCACGGAGGTCTGCCGAGTGTTTTGCAAGAAGAGAAAGAAAGTTGTCCAAAACAGCTTGCAATCGAATGTTCATGTGAATAGAAAAGGCAGGAGAGTGGTCAGGTACTGTTTTCTCTCAGTTGGCAAGCTGCGCACACAATCGCAGTGTTGTACAGCTTGTTTCATCACCTTTGCGAAGCTGCCGCTCTCTCCGGCTCCCGGAGACGAAGAAGCTGCTTCTTCGCGCAAAGACGATTCTGCCGCTCACAGTGCTCTGCAGTGTGCGTCTAATGCCGAAAGAGGCCCGGGTGCGGTGCTTAGCTCTGCACAGCACCGTACCTTCGTCTTTAGCCTCTCTTCTCGTCTACATCTTAGCAAAAAGCTTTTCCACTCTGTCTGGCAAGGAGAAACTGTGCCAGCACAGAAAACATCTCCCATCGTGTTCTAGAGGCTGCACGGAGGTCTGCCGAGTGTTTTGCAAGAAGAGAAAGAAAGTTGTCCAAAACAGCTTGCAATCGAATGTTCATGTGAATAGAAAAGGCAGGAGAGTGGTCAGGTACTGTTTTCTCTCAGTTGGCAAGCTGCGCACACAATCGCAGTGTTGTACAGCTTGTTTCATCACCTTTGCGAAGCTGCCGCTCTCTCCGGCTCCCGGAGACGAAGAAGCTGCTTCTTCGCGCAAAGACGATTCTGCCGCTCACAGTGCTCTGCAGTGTGTGTCTTCTGCCGAAAGAGATCCGGGAGCTGTGCTTAGCTCTGCAGAGCACCGTACCTTCGTCTTTAGCCTCTCTTCTCGTCTACATCTTAGCAAAAAGCTTTTCCACTCTGTCTGGCAAGGAGAAACTGTGCCAGCACAGAAAACATCTCCCATCGTGTTCTAGAGGCTGCACGGAGGTCTGCCGAGTGTTTTGCAAGAAGAGAAAGAAAGTTGTCCAAAACAGCTTGCAATCGAATGTTCATGTGAATAGAAAAGGCAGGAGAGTGGTCAGGTACTGTTTTCTCTCAGTTGGCAAGCTGCGCACACAATCGCAGTGTTGTACAGCTTGTTTCATCACCTTTGCCAAGTTGCCGCTCTCTCCGGCTCCCGGAGACGAAGAAGCTGCTTCTTCGCGCAAAGACGATTCTACCGCTCACAGTGCTCTGCGGTGTGCGGCTTCTGCAGAAAGAGGCCCGGGAGCGGTGCTTAGCTCTGCAGAGCACCGTACCTTCGTCTTTAGCCTCTCTTCTCGTCTACATCTTAGCAAAAAGCTTTTCCACTCTGTCTGGCAAGGAGAAACTGTGCCAGCACAAAAAACATCTCCCATCGTGTTCTAGAGGCTGCACGGAGGTCTGCCGAGTGTTTTGCAAGAAGAGAAAGAAAGTTGTCCAAAACAGCTTGCAATCGAATGTTCATGTGAATAGAAAAGGCAGGAGAGTGGTCAGGTACTGTTTTCTCTCAGTTGGCAAGCTGCGCACACAATCGCAGTGTTGTACAGCTTGTTTCATCACCTTTGCGAAGCTGCCGCTCTCTCCGGCTCCCGGAGACGAAGAAGCTGCTTCTTCGCGCAAAGACGATTCTGCCGCTCACAGTGCTCTGCGGTGTGTGTCTTCTGCCGAAAGAGGCCCGGGAGCTGTGCTTAGCTCTGCAGAGCACCGTACATTCGTCTTTAGCCTCTCTTCTCGTCTACATCTTAGCAAAAAGCTTTTCCACTATGTCTGGCAAGGAGAAACTGTGCCAGCACAGAAAACATCTCCCATCGTGTTCTAGAGGCTGCACGGAGGTTTGCCGAGTGTTTTGCAAGAAGAGAAAGAAAGTTGTCCAAAACAGCTTGCAATCGAATGATCATGTGAATAGAAAAGGCAGGAGAGTGGTCAGGTACTGTTTTCTCTCAGTTGGCAAGCTGCGCACACAATCGCAGTGTTGTACAGCTTGTTTCATCACCTTTGCGAAGTTGCCGCTCTCTCCGGCTCCCGGAGACGAAGAAGCTGCTTCTTCGCGCAAAGACGATTCTGCCGCTCACAGTGCTCTGCAGTGTGTGTCTAATGCCGAAAGAGGCCCGGGAGCGGTGCTTAGCACTGCAGAGCACCGTACCTTCGTCTTTAGCCTCTCTTCTCGTCTACATCTTAGCAAAAAGCTTTTCCACTCTGTCTGGCAAGGAGAAACTGTGCCAGCACAGAAAACATCTCCCATCGTGTTCTAGAGGCTGCACGGAGGTCTGCCGAGTGTTTTGCAAGAAGAGAAAGAAAGTTGTCCAAAACAGCTTGCAATCGAATGTTCATGTGAATAGAAAAGGCAGGAGAGTGGTCAGGTACTGTTTTCTCTCAGTTGGCAAGCTGCGCACACAATCGCAGTGTTGTACAGCTTGTTTCATCACCTTTGCGAAGCTGCCGCTCTCTCCGGCTCCCGGAGAAGAAGAAGCTGCTTCTTCGCGCAAAGACGATTCTGCCGCTCACAGTGCTCTGCAGTGTGTGTCTTCTGCCGAAAGAGGCCCGGGAGCGGTGCTTAGCTCTGCAGAGCACCGTACCTTCGTCTTTAGCCTCTCTTCTCGTCTACATCTTAGCAAAAAGCTTTTCCACTGTGTCTGGCAAGGAGAAACGGTGCCAGCACAAAAAACATCTCCCATCGTGTTCTAGAGGCTGCACGGAGGTCTGCCGAGTGTTTTGCAAGAAGAGAAAGAAAGTTGTCCAAAACAGCTTGCAATCGAATGTTCATGTGAATAGAAAAGGCAGGAGAGTGGTCAGGTACTGTTTTCTCTCAGTTGCCAAGCTGCGCACACAATCGCAGTGTTGTACAGCTTGTTTCATCACCTTTGCCAAGTTGCCGCTCTCTCCGGCTCCCGGAGACGAAGAAGCTGCTTCTTCGCGCAAAGACGATTCTGCCGCTCACAGTGCTCTGCAGTGTGTGTCTTCAGCCGAAAGAGATCCGGGAGCTGTGCTTAGCTCTGCAGAGCACCGTACCTTCGTCTTTAGCCTCTCTTCTCGTCTACATCTTAGCAAAAAGCTTTTCCACTCTGTCTGGCAAGGAGAAACTGTGCCAGCACAGAAAACATCTCCCATCGTGTTCTAGAGGCTGCACGGAGGTCTGCCGAGTGTTTTGCAAGAAGAGAAAGAAAGTTGTCCAAAACAGCTTGCAATCGAATGTTCATGTGAATAGAAAAGGCAGGAGAGTGGTCAGGTACTGTTTTCTCTCAGTTGGCAAGCTGCGCACACAATCGCAGTGTTGTACAGCTTGTTTCATCACCTTTGCGAAGCTGCCGCTCTCTCCGGCTCCCGGAGACGAAGAAGCTGCTTCTTCGCGCAAAGACGATTCTGCCGCTCACAGTGCTCTGCAGTGTGTGTCTTGTGCCGAAAGAGGCCCGGGAGCGGTGCTTAGCTCTGCAGAGCACCGTACCTTCGTCTTTAGCCTCTCTTCTCGTCTACATCTTAGCAAAAAGCTTTTCCACTCTGTCTGGCAAGGAGAAACTGTGCCAGCACAGAAAACATCTCCCATCGTGTTCTAGAGGCTGCACGGAGGTCTGCCGAGTGTTTTGCAAGAAGAGAAAGAAAGTTGTCCAAAACAGCTTGCAATCGAATGTTCATGTGAATAGAAAAGGCAGGAGAGTGGTCAGGTACTGCTTTCTCTCAGTTGGCAAGCTGCGCACACAATCGCAGTGTTGTACAGCTTGTTTCATCACCTTTGCCAAGTTGCCGCTCTCTCCGGCTCCCGGAGACGAAGAAGCCGCTTCTTCGCGCAAAGATGATTCTGCCGATCACAGTGCTCTGCGGTGTGTGTCTTCTGCCGAAAGAGATCCGGGAGCTGTGCTTAGCTCTGCAGAGCACCGTACCTTCGTCTTTAGCCTCTCTTCTCGTCTACATCTTAGCAAAAAGCTTTTCCACTCTGTCTGGCAAGGAGAAACTGTGCCAGCACAGAAAACATCTCCCATCGTGTTCTAGAGGCTGCACGGAGGTCTGCCGAGTGTTTTGCAAGACGAGAAAGAAAGTTGTCCAAAACAGCTTGCAATCGAATGTTCATGTGAATAGAAAAGGCAGGAGAGTGGTCAGGTACTGTTTTCTCTCAGTTGGCAAGCTGCGCACACAATCGCAGTGTTGTACAGCTTGTTTCATCACCTTTGCGAAGTTGCCGCTCTCTCCGGCTCCCGGAGACGAAGAAGCTGCTTCTTCGCGCAAAGACGATTCTGCCGCTCACAGTGCTCTGCAGTGTGTGTCTAATGCCGAAAGAGATCCGGGAGCGGTGCTTAGCTCTGCAGAGCACCGTACCTTCGTCTTTAGCGTCTGTTCTCGTCTACATCCTAGCAAAAAGTTTTTCCACTCTGTCTGGCAAGGAGAAACTGTGCCAGCACAAAAAACATCTCCCATCGTGTTCTAGAGGCTGCACGGAGGTCTGCCGAGTGTTTTGCAAGAAGAGAAAGAAAGTTGTCCAAAACAGCTTGCAATCGAATGTTCATGTGAATAGAAAAGGCAGGAGAGTGGTCAGGTACTGTTTTCTCTCAATTGGCAAGCTGCGCACACAATCGCAGTGTTGTACAGCTTGTTTCATCACCTTTGCGAAGTTGCCGCTCTCTCTGGCTCCCGGAGACGAAGAAGCTGCTTCTTCGCGCAAAGACGATTCTGCCGCTCACAGTGCTCTGCAGCGTGTGTCTAATGCCGAAAGAGATCCGGGAGCGGTGCTTAGCTCTGCAGAGCACCGTACCTTCGTCTTTAGCGTCTGTTCTCGTCTACATCTTAGCAAAAAGCTTTTCCACTGTGTCTGGCACGGAGAAACTGTGCCAGCACAAAAAACATCTCCCATCATGTTCTAGAGGCTGCACGGAGGTCTGCCGAGTGTTTTGCAAGAAGAGAAAGAAAGTTGTCCAAAACAGCTTGCAATCGAATGTTCATGTGAATAGAAAAGGCAGGAGAGTGGTCAGGTACTGTTTTCTCTCAGTTGGCAAGCTGCGCACACAATCGCAGTGTTGTACAGCTTGTTTCATCACCTTTGCGAAGTTGCCGCTCTCTTCGGCTCCCGGAGACGAAGAAGCTGCTTCTTCGCGCAAAGACGATTCTGCCGCTCACAGTGCTCTGCAGTGTGTGTCTTCTGCCGAAAGAGGCCCGGGAGCTGTGCTTAGCTCTGCAGAGCACCGTACCTTCGTCTTTAGCCTCTCTTCTCGTCTACATCTTAGCAAAAAGCTTTTCCACTCTGTATGGCAAGGAGAAACTGTGCCAGCACAAAAAACATCTCCCATCGTGTTCTAAAGGCTGCACGGAGGTCTGCCGAGTGTTTTGCAAGAAGAGAAAGAAAGTTGTCCAAAACAGCTTGCAATCGAATGTTCATGTGAATAGAAAAGGCAGGAGAGTGGTCAGGTACTGTTTTCTCTCAGTTGGCAAGCTGCGCACACAATCGCAGTGTTGTACAGCTTGTTTCATCACCTTTGCGAAGTTGCCGCTCTCTCCGGCTACCGGAGACGAAGAAGCTGCTTCTTCGCGCAAAGACGATTCTGCCGCTCACAGTGCTCTGCGGTGTGCGCCTTCTGCCGAAAGAGGCCCGGGAGCGGTGCTTAGCTCTGCAGAGCACCGTACCTTCGTCTTTAGCCTCTCTTCTCGTCTACATCTTAGCAAAAAGCTTTTCCACTCTGTCTGGCAAGGAGAAACTGTGCCAGCACAGAAAACATCTCCCATCGTGTTCTAGAGGCTGCACGGAGGTCTGCCGAGTGTTTTGCAAGAAGAGAAAGAAAGTTGTCCAAAACAGCTTGCAATCGAATGTTCATGTGAATAGAAAAGGCAGGAGAGTGGTCAGGTACTGTTTTCTCTCAGTTGGCAAGCTGCGCACACAATCGCAGTGTTGTACAGCTTGTTTCATCACCTTTGCCAAGTTGCCGCTCTCTCCGGCTCCCGGAGACGAAGAAGCTTCTTCTTCGCGCAAAGACGATTCTGCCGCTCACAGTGCTCTGCAGTGTGTGTCTTCTGCCGAAAGAGATCCGGGAGCGGTGCTTAGCTCTGCAGAGCACCGTACCTTCGTCTTTAGCCTCTCTTCTCGTCTACATCTTAGCAAAAAGCTTTTCCACTCTGTCTGGCAAGGAGAAACTGTGCCAGCACAGAAAACATCTCCCATCGTGTTCTAGAGGCTGCACGGAGGTCTGCCGAGTGTTTTGCAAGAAGAGAAAGAAAGTTGTCCAAAACAGCTTGCAATTGAATGTTCATGTGAATAGAAAAGGCAGGAGAGTGGTCAGGTACTGTTTTCTCTCAGTTGGCAAGCTGCGCACACAATCGCAGTGTTGTACAGCTTGTTTCATCACCTTTGCGAAGCTGCCGCTCTCTCCGGCTCCCGGAGACGAAGAAGCTGCTTCTTCGCGCAAAGACGATTCTGCCGCTCACAGTGCTCTGCAGTGTGTGTCTTCTGCCGAAAGAGATCCGGGAGCTGTGCTTAGCTCTGCAGAGCACCGTACCTTCGTCTTTAGCCTCTCTTCTCGTCTACATCTTAGCAAAAAGCTTTTCCACTCTGTCTGGCAAGGAGAAACTGTGCCAGCACAGAAAACATCTCCCATCGTGTTCTAGAGGCTGCACGGAGGTCTGCCGAGTGTTTTGCAAGAAGAGAAAGAAAGTTGTCCAAAACAGCTTGCAATCGAATGTTCATGTGAATAGAAAAGGCAGGAGAGTGGTCAGGTACTGTTTTCTCTCAGTTGGCAAGCTGCGCACACAATCGCAGTGTTGTACAGCTTGTTTCATCACCTTTGCGAAGTTGCCGCTCTCTCCGGCTCCCGGAGACGAAGAAGCTGCTTCTTCGCGCAAAGACGATTCTGCCGCTCACAGTGCTCTGCGGTGTGCGCCTTCTGCCGAAAGAGATCCGGGAGCTGTGCTTAGCTCTGCAGAGCACCGTATCTTCGTCTTTAGCCTCTCTTCTCGTCTACATCTTAGCAAAAAGCTTTTCCACTGTGTCTGGCAAGGAGAAACTGTGCCAGCACAGAAAACATCTCCCATCGTGTTCTAGAGGCTGCACGGAGGTCTGCCGAGTGTTTTGCAAGAAGAGAAAGAAAGTTGTCCAAAACAGCTTGCAATCGAATGTTCATGTGAATAGAAAAGGCAGGAGAGTGGTCAGGTACTGTTTTCTCTCAGTTGGCAAGCTGCGCACACAATTGCAGTGTTGTACAGCTTGTTTCATCACCTTTGCGAAGCTGCCGCTCTCTCCGGCTCCCGGAGACGAAGAAGCTGCTTCTTCGCGCAAAGACGATTCTGCCGCTCACAGTGCTCTGCAGTGTGTGTCTTGTGCCGAAAGAGGCCCGGGAGCGGTGCTTAGCTCTGCAGAGCACCGTACCTTCGTCTTTAGCCTCTCTTCTCGTCTACATCTTAGCAAAAAGCTTTTCCACTCTGTCTGGCAAGGAGAAACTGTGCCAGCACAGAAAACATCTCCCATCGTGTTCTAGAGGCTGCACGGAGGTCTGCCGAGTGTTTTGCAAGAAGAGAAAGAAAGTTGTCCAAAACAGCTTGCAATCGAATGTTCATGTGAATAGAAAAGGCAGGAGAGTGGTCAGGTACTGTTTTCTCTCAGTTGGCAAGCTGCGCACACAATCGCAGTGTTGTACAGCTTGTTTCATCACCTTTGCGAAGTTGCCGCTCTCTCCGGCTCCCGGAGACGAAGAAGCTGCTTCTTCGCGCAAAGACGATTCTGCCGCTCACAGTGCTTTGCAGTGTGTGTCTTCTGCCGAAAGAGGCCCGGGAGCGGTGCTTAGCTCTGCAGAGCACCGTACCTTCGTCTTTAGCCTCTCTTCTCGTCTACATCTTAGCAAAAAGCTTTTCCACTGTGTCTGGCAAGGAGAAACTGTGCCAGCACAAAAAACGTCTCCCATCGTGTTCTAGAGGCTGCACGGAGGTCTGCCGAGTGTTTTGCAAGAAGAGAAAGAAAGTTGTCCAAAACAGCTTGCAATCGAATGTTCATGTGAATAGAAAAGGCAGGAGAGTGGTCAGGTACTGTTTTCTCTCAGTTGGCAAGCTGCGCACACAATCGCAGTGTTGTACAGCTTGTTTCATCACCTTTGCCAAGTTGCCGCTCTCTCCGGCTCCCGGAGACGAAGAAGCCGCTTCTTCGCGCAAAGATGATTCTGCCGATCACAGTGCTCTGCAGTGTGTGTCTAATGCCGAAAGAGGCCCGGGAGCGGTGCTTAGCTCTGCAGAGCACCGTACCTTCGTCTTTAGCGTCTGTTCTCGTCTACATCCTAGCAAAAAGCTTTTCCACTCTGTCTGGCAAGGAGAAACTGTGCCAGCACAAAAAACATCTCCCATCGTGTTCTAGAGGCTGCACGGAGGTCTGCCGAGTGTTTTGCAAGAAGAGAAAGAAAGTTGTCCAAAACAGCTTGCAATCGAATGTTCATGTGAATAGAAAAGGCAGGAGAGTGGTCAGGTACTGTTTTCTCTCAATTGGCAAGCTGCGCACACAATCGCAGTGTTGTACAGCTTGTTTCATCACCTTTGCGAAGTTGCCGCTCTCTCCGGCTCCCGGAGACGAAGAAGCTGCTTCTTCGCGCAAAGACGATTCTGCCGCTCACAGTGCTCTGCAGCGTGTGTCTAATGCCGAAGGAGATCCGGGAGCGGTGCTTAGCTCTGCAGAGCACCGTACCTTCGTCTTTAGCCTCTCTTCTCGTCTACATCTTAGCAAAAAGCTTTTCCACTGTGTCTGGCAAGGAGAAACTGTGCCAGCACAAAAAACGTCTCCCATCGTGTTCTAGAGGCTGCACGGAGGTCTGCCGAGTGTTTTGCAAGAAGAGAAAGAAAGTTGTCCAAAACAGCTTGCAATCGAATGTTCATGTGAATAGAAAAGGCAGGAGAGTGGTCAGGTACTGTTTTCTCTCAGTTGGCAAGCTGCGCACACAATCGCAGTGTTGTACAGCTTGTTTCATCACCTTTGCCAAGTTGCCGCTCTCTCCGGCTCCCGGAGACGAAGAAGCCGCTTCTTCGCGCAAAGATGATTCTGCCGATCACAGTGCTCTGCGGTGTGTGTCTTCTGCCGAAAGAGATCCGGGAGCTGTGCTTAGCTCTGCAGAGCACCGTACCTTCGTCTTTAGCCTCTCTTCTCGTCTACATCTTAGCAAAAAGCTTTTCCACTCTGTCTGGCAAGGAGAAACTGTGCCAGCACAGAAAACATCTCCCATCGTGTTCTAGAGGCTGCACGGAGGTCTGCCGAGTGTTTTGCAAGAAGAGAAAGAAAGTTGTCCAAAACAGCTTGCAATTGAATGTTCATGTGAATAGAAAAGGCAGGAGAGTGGTCAGGTACTGTTTTCTCTCAGTTGGCAAGCTGCGCACACAATCGCAGTGTTGTACAGCTTGTTTCATCACCTTTGGGAAGCTGCCGCTCTCTCCGGCTCCCGGAGACGAAGAAGCTGCTTCTTCGCGCAAAGACGATTCTGCCGCTCACAGTGCTCTGCAGTGTGTGTCTTCTGCCGAAAGAGATCCGGGAGCTGTGCTTAGCTCTGCAGAGCACCGTACCTTCGTCTTTAGCCTCTCTTCTCGTCTACATCTTAGCAAAAAGCTTTTCCACTGTGTCTGGCAAGGAGAAACTGTGCCAGCACAGAAAACATCTCCCATCGTGTTCTAGAGGCTGCACGGAGGTCTGCCGAGTGTTTTGCAAGAAGAGAAAGAAAGTTGTCCAAAACAGCTTGCAATCGAATGTTCATGTGAATAGAAAAGGCAGGAGAGTGGTCAGGTACTGTTTTCTCTCAGTTGGCAAGCTGCGCACACAATCGCAGTGTTGTACAGCTTGTTTCATCACCTTTGCGAAGTTGCCGCTCTCTCCGGCTCCCGGAGACGAAGAAGCTGCTTCTTCGCGCAAAGACGATTCTGCCGCTCACAGTGCTCTGCGGTGTGCGCCTTCTGCCGAAAGAGATCCGGGAGCTGTGCTTAGCTCTGCAGAGCACCGTACCTTCGTCTTTAGCCTCTCTTCTCGTCTACATCTTAGCAAAAAGCTTTTCCACTGTGTCTGGCAAGGAGAAACTGTGCCAGCACAGAAAACATCTCCCATCGTGTTCTAGAGGCTGCACGGAGGTCTGCCGAGTGTTTTGCAAGAAGAGAAAGAAAGTTGTCCAAAACAGCTTGCAATCGAATGTTCATGTGAATAGAAAAGGCAGGAGAGTGGTCAGGTACTGTTTTCTCTCAGTTGGCAAGCTGCGCACACAATCGCAGTGTTGTACAGCTTGTTTCATCACCTTTGCCAAGTTGCCGCTCTCTCCGGCTCCCGGAGACGAAGAAGCCGCTTCTTCGCGCAAAGATGATTCTGCCGATCACAGTGCTCTGCGGTGTGTGTCTTCTGCCGAAAGAGATCCGGGAGCTGTGCTTAGCTCTGCAGAGCACCGTACCTTCGTCTTTAGCCTCTCTTCTCGTCTACATCTTAGCAAAAAGCTTTTCCACTCTGTCTGGCAAGGAGAAACTGTGCCAGCACAGAAAACATCTCCCATCGTGTTCTAGAGGCTGCACGGAGGTCTGCCGAGTGTTTTGCAAGAAGAGAAAGAAAGTTGTCCAAAACAGCTTGCAATCGAATGTTCATGTGAATAGAAAAGGCAGGAGAGTGGTCAGGTACTGTTTTCTCTCAGTTGGCAAGCTGCGCACACAATCGCAGTGTTGTACAGCTTGTTTCATCACCTTTGGGAAGATGCCGCTCTCTCCGGCTCCCGGAGACGAAGAAGCTGCTTCTTCGCGCAAAGACGATTCTGCCGCTCACAGTGCTCTGCAGTGTGTGTCTTCTGCCGAAAGAGATCCGGGAGCTGTGCTTAGCTCTGCAGAGCACCGTACCTTCGTCTTTAGCCTCTCTTCTCGTCTACATCTTAGCAAAAAGCTTTTCCACTCTGTCTGGCAAGGAGAAACTGTGCCTGCACAGAAAACATCTCCCATCGTGTTCTAGAAGCTGCACGGATGTCTGCAGAGTGTTTTGCAAGAAGAGAAAGAAAGTTGTCCAAAACAGCTTGCAATCGAATGTTCATGTGAATAGAAAAGGCAGCAGAGTGGTCAGGTACTGTTTTCTCTCAGTTGGCAAGCTGCGCACACAATCGCAGTGTCGTACAGCTTGTTTCATCACCTTTGCGAAGCTGCCGCTCTCTCCGGCTCCCGGAGACGAAGAAGCTGCTTCTTCGCGCAAAGACAATTCTTCCGCTCACAGTGCTCTGCGGTGTGCGCCTTCTGCCGAAAGAGATCCGGGAGCTGTGCTTAGCTCTGCAGAGCACCGTACCTTCGTCTTTAGCCTCTCTTCTCGTCTACATCTTAGCAAAAAGCTTTTCCACTGTGTCTGGCAAGGAGAAACTGTGCCAGCACAGAAAACATCTCCCATCGTGTTCTAGAGGCTGCACGGAGGTCTGCCGAGTGTTTTGCAAGAAGAGAAAGAAAGTTGTCCAAAACAGCTTGCAATCGAATGTTCATGTGAATAGAAAAGGCAGGAGAGTGGTCAGGTACTCTTTTCTCTCAGTTGGCAGACTGCGCACACAATCGCAGTGTTGTACAGCTTGTTTCATCACCTTTGCGAAGCTGCCGCTCTCTCCGGCTCCCGGAGACGAAGAAGCTGCTTCTTCGCGCAAAGACGATTCTGCCGCTCACAGTGCTCTGCGGTGTGCGGCTTCTGCCGAAAGAGGCCCGGGAGCGGTGCTTAGCTCTGCAGAGCACCGTACATTCGTCTTTAGCCTCTCTTCTCGTCTACATCTTAGCAAAAAGCTTTTCCGCTCTGTCTGGCAAGGAGAAACTGTGCCAGCACAGAAAACATCTCCCATCGTGTTCTAGAGACTGCACGGAGGTCTGCCGAGTGTTTTGCAAGAAGAGAAAGAAAGTTGTCCAAAACAGCTTGCAATCGAATGTTCATGTGAATAGAAAAGGCAGGAGAGTGGTCAGGTACTGTTTTCTCTCAGTTGGCAAGCTGCGCACACAATCGCAGTGTTGTACAGCTTGTTTCATCACCTTTGCGAAGTTGCCGCTCTCTCCGGCTCCCGGAGACGAAGAAGCTGCTTCTTCGCGCAAAGACGATTCTGCCGCTCACAGTGCTCTGCAGCGTGTGTCTAATGCCGAAAGAGATCCGGGAGCGGTGCTTAGCTCTGCAGAGCACCGTACCTTCGTCTTTAGCCTCTCTTCTCGTCTACATCTTAGCAAAAAGCTTTTCCACTGTGTCTGGCGAGGAGAAACTGTGCCAGCACAAAAAACATCTCCCATCGTGTTCTAGAGGCTGCACGGAGGTCTGCCGAGTGTTTTGCAAGAAGAGAAAGAAAGTTGTCCAAAACAGCTTGCAATCGAATGTTCATGTGAATAGAAAAGGCAGGAGAGTGGTCAGGTACTGTTTTCTCTCAGTTGGCAAGCTGCGCACACAATCGCAGTGTTGTACAGCTTGTTTCATCACCTTTGCCAAGTTGCCGCTCTCTCCGGCTCCCGGAGACGAAGAAGCTGCTTCTTCGCGCAAAGACGATTCTGCCGCTCACAGTGCTCTGCGGTGTGCGCCTTCTGCCGAAAGAGGCCCGGGAGCGGTGCTTAGCTCTGCAGAGCACCGTACATTCGTCTTTAGCCTCTCTTCTCGTCTACATCTTAGCAAAAAGCTTTTCCACTCTGTCTGGCAAGGAGAAACTGTGCCAGCACAGAAAACATCTCCCATCGTGTTCTAGAGGCTGCACGGAGGTCTGCCGAGTGTTTTGCAAGAAGAGAAAGAAAGTTGTCCAAAACAGCTTGCAATCGAATGTTCATGTGAATAGAAAAGGCAGGAGAGTGGTCAGGTACTGTTTTCTCTCAGTTGGCAAGCTGCGCACACAATCGCAGTGTTGTACAGCTTGTTTCATCACCTTTGTGAAGCTGCCGCTCTCTCCGGCTCCCGGAGACGAAGAAGCTGCTTCTTCGCGCAAAGACGATTCTGCCGCTCACAGTGCTCTGCAGTGTGTGTCTTCTGCCGAAAGAGATCCGGGAGCTGTGCTTAGCTCTGCAGAGCACCGTACCTTCGTCTTTAGCCTCTCTTCTCGTCTACATCTTAGCAAAAAGCTTTTCCACTGTGTCTGGCAAGGAGAAACTGTGCCAGCACAGAAAACATCTCCCATCGTGTTCTAGAGGCTGCACGGAGGTCTGCCGAGTGTTTTGCAAGAAGAGAAAGAAAGTTGTCCAAAACAGCTTGCAATCGAATGTTCATGTGAATAGAAAAGGCAGGAGAGTGGTCAGGTACTGTTTTCTCTCAGTTGGCAAGCTGCGCACACAATCGCAGTGTTGTACAGCTTGTTTCATCACCTTTGCGAAGTTGCCGCTCTCTCCGGCTCCCGGAGACGAAGAAGCTGCTTCTTCGCGCAAAGACGATTCTGCCGCTCACAGTGCTCTGCGGTGTGCGCCTTCTGCCGAAAGAGATCCGGGAGCTGTGCTTAGCTCTGCAGAGCACCGTACCTTCGTCTTTAGCCTCTCTTCTCGTCTACATCTTAGCAAAAAGCTTTTCCACTGTGTCTGGCAAGGAGAAACTGTGCCAGCACAGAAAACATCTCCCATCGTGTTCTAGAGGCTGCACGGAGGTCTGCCGAGTGTTTTGCAAGAAGAGAAAGAAAGTTGTCCAAAACAGCTTGCAATCGAATGTTCATGTGAATAGAAAAGGCAGGAGAGTGGTCAGGTACTGTTTTCTCTCAGTTGGCAAGCTGCGCACACAATCGCAGTGTTGTACAGCTTGTTTCATCACCTTTGCGAAGCTGCCGCTCTCTCCGGCTCCCGGAGACGAAGAAGCTGCTTCTTCGCGCAAAGACGATTCTGCCGCTCACAGTGCTCTGCGGTGTGCGGCTTCTGCCGAAAGAGGCCCGGGAGCGGTGCTTAGCTCTGCAGAGCACCGTACATTCGTCTTTAGCCTCTCTTCTCGTCTACATCTTAGCAAAAAGCTTTTCCGCTCTTTCTGGCAAGGAGAAACTGTGCCAGCACAGAAAACATCTCCCATCGTGTTCTAGAGACTGCACGGAGGTCTGCCGAGTGTTTTGCAAGAAGAGAAAGAAAGTTGTCCAAAACAGCTTGCAATCGAATGTTCATGTGAATAGAAAAGGCAGGAGAGTGGTCAGGTACTGTTTTCTCTCAGTTGGCAAGCTGCGCACACAATCGCAGTGTTGTACAGCTTGTTTCATCACCTTTGCGAAGTTGCCGCTCTCTCCGGCTCCCGGAGACGAAGAAGCTGCTTCTTCGCGCAAAGACGATTCTGCCGCTCACAGTGCTCTGCAGCGTGTGTCTAATGCCGAAAGAGGCCCGGGAGCGGTGCTTAGCTCTGCAGAGCACCGTACCTTCGTCTTTAGCCTCTCTTCTCGTCTACATCTTAGCAAAAAGCTTTTCCACTGTGTCTGGCGAGGAGAAACTGTGCCAGCACAAAAAACATCTCCCATCGTGTTCTAGAGGCTGCACGGAGGTCTGCCGAGTGTTTTGCAAGAAGAGAAAGAAAGTTGTCCAAAACAGCTTGCAATCGAATGTTCATGTGAATAGAAAAGGCAGGAGAGTGGTCAGGTACTGTTTTCTCTCAGTTGGCAAGCTGCGCACACAATCGCAGTGTTGTACAGCTTGTTTCATCACCTTTGCCAAGTTGCCGCTCTCTCCGGCTCCCGGAGACGAAGAAGCTGCTTCTTCGCGCAAAGACGATTCTGCCGCTCACAGTGCTCTGCGGTGTGCGCCTTCTGCCGAAAGAGGCCCGGGAGCGGTGCTTAGCTCTGCAGAGCACCGTACATTCGTCTTTAGCCTCTCTTCTCGTCTACATCTTAGCAAAAAGCTTTTCCACTCTGTCTGGCAAGGAGAAACTGTGCCAGCACAGAAAACATCTCCCATCGTGTTCTAGAGGCTGCACGGAGGTCTGCCGAGTGTTTTGCAAGAAGAGAAAGAAAGTTGTCCAAAACAGCTTGCAATCGAATGTTCATGTGAATAGAAAAGGCAGGAGAGTGGTCAGGTACTGTTTTCTCTCAGTTGGCAAGCTGCGCACACAATCGCAGTGTTGTACAGCTTGTTTCATCACCTTTGCCAAGTTGCCGCTCTCTCCGGCTCCCGGAGACGAAGAAGCGGCTTCTTCGCCCAAAGACGATTCTGCCGCTCACAGTGCTCTGCAGTGTGTGTCTTCTGCCGAAAGAGATCCGGGAGCTGTGCTTAGCTCTGCAGAGCACCGTACCTTCGTCTTTAGCCTCTCTTCTCGTCTACATCTTAGCAAAAAGCTTTTCCACTGTGTCTGGCAAGGAGAAACTGTGCCAGCACAGAAAACATCTCCCATCGTGTTCTAGAGGCTGCACGGAGGTCTACCGAGTGTTTTGCAAGAAGAGAAAGAAAGTTGTCCAAAACAGCTTGCAATCGAATGTTCATGTGAATAGAAAAGGCAGGAGAGTGGTCAGGTACTGTTTTCTCTCAGTTGGCAAGCTGCGCACACAATCGCAGTGTTGTACAGCTTGTTTCATCACCTTTGCGAAGTTGCCGCTCTCTCCGGCTCCCGGAGACGAAGAAGCTGCTTCTTCGCGCAAAGACGATTCTGCCGCTCACAGTGCTCTGCAGTGTGTGTCTAATGCCGAAAGAGATCCGGGAGCGGTGCTTAGCTCTGCAGAGCACCGTACCTTCGTCTTTAGCCTCTCTTCTCGTCTACATCTTAGCAAAAAGCTTTTCCACTCTGTCTGGCAAGGAGAAACTGTGCCAGCACAGAAAACATCTCCCATCGTGTTCTAGAGGCTGCACGGAGGTCTGCCGAGTGTTTTGCAAGAAGAGAAAGAAAGTTGTCCAAAACAGCTTGCAATCGAATGTTCATGTGAATAGAAAAGGCAGGAGAGTGGTCAGGTACTGTTTTCTCTCAGTTGGCAAGCTGCGCACACAATCGCAGTGTTGTAAAGCTTGTTTCATCACCTTTGCCAAGTTGCCGCTCTCTCCGGCTCCCGGAGACGAAGAAGCTGCTTCTTCGCGCAAAGACGATTCTGCCGCTCACAGTGTTCTGCGGTGTGCGCCTTCTGCCGAAAGAGGCCCGGGAGCGGTGCTTAGCTCTGCAGAGCACCGTACCTTCGTCTTTAGCCTCTCTTCTCGTCTACATCTTAGCAAAAAGCTTTTCCACTCTGTCTGGCAAGGAGAAACTGTGCCAGCACAGAAAACATCTCCCATCGTGTTCTAGAGGCTGCACGGAGGTCTGCCGAGTGTTTTGCAAGAAGAGAAAGAAAGTTGTCCAAAACAGCTTGCAATCGAATGTTCATGTGAATAGAAAAGGCAGGAGAGTGGTCAGGTACTGTTTTCTCTCAGTTGGCAAGCTGCGCACACAATCGCAGTGTTGTACAGCTTGTTTCATCACCTTTGCGAAGCTGCCGCTCTCTCCGGCTCCCGGAGACGAAGAAGCTGCTTCTTCGCGCAAAGACGATTCTGCCGCTCACAGTGCTCTGCGGTGTGCGCCTTCTGCCGAAAGAGATCCGGGAGCTGTGCTTAGCTCTGCAGAGCACCGTACCTTCGTCTTTAGCCTCTCTTCTCGTCTACATCTTAGCAAAAAGCTTTTCCACTGTGTCTGGCAAGGAGAAACTGTGCCAGCACAGAAAACATCTCCCATCGTGTTCTAGAGGCTGCACGGAGGTCTGCCGAGTGTTTTGCAAGAAGAGAAAGAAAGTTGTCCAAAACAGCTTGCAATCGAATGTTCATGTGAATAGAAAAGGCAGGAGAGTGGTCAGGTACTGTTTTCTCTCAGTTGGCAAGCTGCGCACACAATCGCAGTGTTGTACAGCTTGTTTCATCACCTTTGCCAAGTTGCCGCTCTCTCCGGCTCCCGGAGACGAAGAAGCTGCTTCTTCGCGCAAAGACGATTCTGCCGCTCACAGTGCTCTGCGGTGTGCGCCTTCTGCCGAAAGAGGCCCGGGAGCGGTGCTTAGCTCTGCAGAGCACCGTACATTCGTCTTTAGCCTCTCTTCTCGTCTACATCTTAGCAAAAAGCTTTTCCACTCTGTCTGGCAAGGAGAAACTGTGCCAGCACAGAAAACATCTCCCATCGTGTTCTAGAGACTGCACGGAGGTCTGCCGAGTGTTTTGCAAGAAGAGAAAGAAAGTTGTCCAAAACAGCTTGCAATCGAATGTTCATGTGAATAGAAAAGGCAGGAGAGTGGTCAGGTACTGTTTTCTCTCAGTTGGCAAGCTGCGCACACAATCGCAGTGTTGTACAGCTTGTTTCATCACCTTTGCCAAGTTGCCGCTCTCTCCGGCTCCCGGAGACGAAGAAGCTGCTTCTTCGCGCAAAGACGATTCTGCCGCTCACAGTGCTCTGCAGTGTGTGTCTTCTGCCGAAAGAGATCCGGGAGCTGTGCTTAGCTCTGCAGAGCACCGTACCTTCGTCTTTAGCCTCTCTTCTCGTCTACATCTTAGCAAAAAGCTTTTCCACTGTGTCTGGCAAGGAGAAACTGTGCCAGCACAGAAAACATCTCCCATCGTGTTCTAGAGGCTGCACGGAGGTCTACCGAGTGTTTTGCAAGAAGAGAAAGAAAGTTGTCCAAAACAGCTTGCAATCGAATGTTCATGTGAATAGAAAAGGCAGGAGAGTGGTCAGGTACTGTTTTCTCTCAGTTGGCAAGCTGCGCACACAATCGCAGTGTTGTACAGCTTGTTTCATCACCTTTGCCAAGTTGCCGCTCTCTCCGGCTCCCGGAGACGAAGAAGCTGCTTCTTCGCGCAAAGACGATTCTGCCGCTCACAGTGCTCTGCAGTGTGTGTCTAATGCCGAAAGAGATCCGGGAGCTGTAGTTAGCTCTGCAGAGCACCGTACCTTCGTCTTTAGCCTCTCTTCTCGTCTACATCTTAGCAAAAAGCTTTTCCACTCTGTCTGGCAAGGAGAAACTGTGCCAGCACAGAAAACACCTCCCATCGTGTTCTAGAGGCTGCACGGAGGTCTGCCGAGTGTTTTGCAAGAAGAGAAAGAAAGTTGTCCAAAACAGCTTGCAATCGAATGTTCATGTGAATAGAAAAGGCAGGAGAGTGGTCAGGTACTGTTTTCTCTCAGTTGGCAAGCTGCGCACACAATCGCAGTGTTGTACAGCTTGTTTCATCACCTTTGCGAAGCTGCCGCTCTCTCCGGCTCCCGGAGACGAAGAAGCTGCTTCTTCGCGCAAAGACGATTCTGCCGCTCACAGTGCTCTGCAGTGTGCGTCTAATGCCGAAAGAGGCCCGGGTGCGGTGCTTAGCTCTGCACAGCACCGTACCTTCGTCTTTAGCCTCTCTTCTCGTCTACATCTTAGCAAAAAGCTTTTCCACTCTGTCTGGCAAGGAGAAACTGTGCCAGCACAGAAAACATCTCCCATCGTGTTCTAGAGGCTGCACGGAGGTCTGCCGAGTGTTTTGCAAGAAGAGAAAGAAAGTTGTCCAAAACAGCTTGCAATCGAATGTTCATGTGAATAGAAAAGGCAGGAGAGTGGTCAGGTACTGTTTTCTCTCAGTTGGCAAGCTGCGCACACAATCGCAGTGTTGTACATCTTGTTTCATCACGTTTGCGAAGCTGCCGCTCTCTCCGGCTCCCGGAGACGAAGAAGCTGCTTCTTCGCGCAAAGACGATTCTGCCGCTCACAGTGCTCTGCAGTGTGTGTCTAATGCCGAAAGAGGCCCGGGAGCTGTGCTTAGCTCTGCAGAGCACCGTACCTTTGTCTTTAGCCTCTCTTCTCGTCTACATATTAGCAAAAAGCTTTTCCACTATTTCTGGCAAGGAGAAACTGTGCCAGCACAGAAAACATCTCCCATCGTGTTCTAGAGGCTGCACGGAGGTCTGCCGAGTGTTTTGCAAGAAGAGAAAGAAAGTTGTCCAAAACAGCTTGCAATCGAATGTTCATGTGAATAGAAAAGGCAGGAGAGTGGTCAGGTACTGTTTTCTCTCAGTTGGCAAGCTGCGCACACAATCACAGTGTTGTACAGCTTGTTTCATCACCTTTGCGAAGCTGCCGCTCTCTCCGGCTCCCGGAGACGAAGAAGCTGCTTCTTCGCGCAAAGACGATTCTGCCGCTCACAGTGCTCTGCAGTGTGTGTCTTCTGCCGAAAGAGATCCGGGAGCTGTGCTTAGCTCTGCAGAGCACCGTACCTTCGTCTTTAGCCTCTCTTCTCGTCTACATCTTAGCAAAAAGCTTTTCCACTCTGTCTGGCAAGGAGAAACTGTGCCAGCACAGAAAACATCTCCCATCGTGTTCTAGAGGCTGCACGGAGGTCTGCCGAGTGTTTTGCAAGAAGAGAAAGAAAGTTGTCCAAAACAGCTTGCAATCGAATGTTCATGTGAATAGAAAAGGCAGGAGAGTGGTCAGGTACTGTTTTCTCTCAGTTGGCAAGCTGCGCACACAATCGCAGTGTTGTACAGCTTGTTTCATCACCTTTGCCAAGTTGCCGCTCTCTCCGGCTCCCGGAGACGAAGAAGCTGCTTCTTCGCGCAAAGACGATTCCACCGCTCACAGTGCTCTGCGGTGTGCGGCTTCTGCAGAAAGAGGCCCGGGAGCGGTGCTTAGCTCTGCAGAGCACCGTACCTTCGTCTTTAGCCTCTCTTCTCGTCTACATCTTAGCAAAAAGCTTTTCCACTCTGTCTGGCAAGGAGAAACTGTGCCAGCACAAAAAACATCTCCCATCGTGTTCTAGAGGCTGCACGGAGGTCTGCCGAGTGTTTTGCAAGAAGAGAAAGAAAGTTGTCCAAAACAGCTTGCAATCGAATGTTCATGTGAATAGAAAAGGCAGGAGAGTGGTCAGGTACTGTTTTCTCTCAGTTGGCAAGCTGCGCACACAATCGCAGTGTTGTACAGCTTGTTTCATCACCTTTGCCAAGTTGCCGCTCTCTCCGGCTCCCGGAGACGAAGAAGCTGCTTCTTCGCGCAAAGACGATTCTGCCGCTCACAGTGCTCTGCGGTGTGTGTCTTCTGCCGAAAGAGATCCGGGAGCTGTGCTTAGCTCTGCAGAGCACCGTACCTTCGTCTTTAGCCTCTCTTCTCGTCTACATCTTAGCAAAAAGCTTTTCCACTATGTCTGGCAAGGAGAAACTGTGCCAGCACAGAAAACATCTCCCATCGTGTTCTAGAGGCTGCACGGAGGTCTGCCGAGTGTTTTGCAAGAAGAGAAAGAAAGTTGTCCAAAACAGCTTGCAATCGAATGTTCATGTGAATAGAAAAGGCAGGAGAGTGGTCAGGTACTGTTTTCTCTCAGTTGGCAAGCTGCGCACACAATCGCAGTGTTGTACAGCTTGTTTCATCACCTTTGCGAAGCTGCCGCTCTCTCCGGCTCCCGGAGACGAAGAAGCTGCTTCTTCGCGCAAAGACGATTCTGCCGCTCACAGTGCTCTGCAGTGTGTGTCTTCTGCAGAAAGAGATCCGGGAGCTGTGCTTAGCTCTGCAGAGCACCGTACCTTCGTCTTTAGCCTCTCTTCTCGTCTACATCTTAGCAAAAAGCTTTTCCACTCTGTCTGGCAAGGAGAAACTGTGCCAGCACAGAAAACATCTCCCATCGTGTTCTAGAGGCTGCACGGAGGTCTGCCGAGTGTTTTGCAAGAAGAGAAAGAAAGTTCTCCAAAACAGCTTGCAATCGAATGTTCATGTGAATAGAAAAGGCAGGAGAGTGGTCAGGTACTGTTTTCTCTCAGTTGGCAAGCTGCGCACACAATCGCAGTGTTGTACAGCTTGTTTCATCACCTTTGCCAAGTTGCCGCTCTCTCCGGCTCCCGGAGACGAAGAAGCTGCTTCTTCGCGCAAAGACGATTCTGCCGCTCACAGTGCTCTGCAGTGTGTGTCTAATGCCGAAAGAGGCCCGGGAGCGGTGCTTAGCTCTGCAGAGCACCGTACCTTCGTCTTTAGCCTCTCTTCTCGTCTACATCTTAGCAAAAAGCTTTTCCACTCTGTCTGGCAAGGAGAAACTGTGCCAGCACAGAAAACATCTCCCATCGTGTTCTAGAGGCTGCACGGAGGTCTGCCGAGTGTTTTGCAAGAAGAGAAAGAAAGTTGTCCAAAACAGCTTGCAATCGAATGTTCATGTGAATAGAAAAGGCAGGAGAGTGGTCAGGTACTGTTTTCTCTCAGTTGGCAAGCTGCGCACACAATCGCAGTGTTGTACAGCTTGTTTCATCACCTTTGCGAAGCTGCCGCTCTCTCCGGCTCCCGGAGAAGAAGAAGCTGCTTCTTCGCGCAAAGACGATTCTGCCGCTCACAGTGCTCTGCGGTGTGTGTCTTCTGCCGAAAGAGGCCCGGGAGCGGTGCTTAGCTCTGCAGAGCACCGTACCTTCGTCTTTAGCCTCTCTTCTCGTCTACATCTTAGCAAAAAGCTTTTCCACTGTGTCTGGCAAGGAGAAACTGTGCCAGCACAAAAAACATCTCCCATCGTGTTCTAGAGGCTGCACGGAGGTCTGCCGAGTGTTTTGCAAGAAGAGAAAGAAAGTTGTCCAAAACAGCTTGCAATCGAATGTTCATGTGAATAGAAAAGGCAGGAGAGTGGTCAGGTACTGTTTTCTCTCAGTTGCCAAGCTGCGCACACAATCGCAGTGTTGTACAGCTTGTTTCATCACCTTTGCCAAGTTGCCGCTCTCTCCGGCTCCCGGAGACGAAGAAGCTGCTTCTTCGCGCAAAGACGATTCTGCCGCTCACAGTGCTCTGCAGTGTGTGTCTTCAGCCGAAAGAGATCCGGGAGCTGTGCTTAGCTCTGCAGAGCACCGTACCTTCGTCTTTAGCGTCTGTTCTCGTCTACATCTTAGCAAAAAGCTTTTCCACTCTGTCTGGCAAGGAGAAACTGTGCCAGCACAGAAAACATCTCCCATCGTGTTCTAGAGGCTGCACGGAGGTCTGCCGAGTGTTTTGCAAGAAGAGAAAGAAAGTTGTCCAAAACAGCTTGCAATCGAATGTTCATGTGAATAGAAAAGGCAGGAGAGTGGTCAGGTACTGTTTTCTCTCAGTTGGCAAGCTGCGCACACAATCGCAGTGTTGTACAGCTTGTTTCATCACCTTTGCGAAGTTGCCGCTCTCTCCGGCTCCCGGAGACGAAGAAGCTGCTTCTTCGCGCAAAGACGATTCTGCCGCTCACAGTGCTCTGCAGTGTGTGTCTTCTGCCGAAAGAGGCCCGTGAGCGGTGCTTAGCTTTGCAGAGCACCGTACCTTCGTCTTTAGCCTGTCTTCTCGTCTACATCTTAGCAAAAAGCTTTTCCACTATGTCTGGCAAGGAGAAACTGTGCCAGCACAGAAAACATCTCCCATCGTGTTCTAGAGGCTGCACGGAGGTCTGCCGAGTGTTTTGCAAGAAGAGAAAGAAAGTTGTCCAAAACAGCTTGCAATCGAATGTTCATGTGAATAGAAAAGGCAGGAGAGTGGTCAGGTACTGTTTTCTCTCAGTTGGCAAGCTGCGCACACAATCGCAGTGTTGTAAAGCTTGTTTCATCACCTTTGCGAAGTTGCCGCTCTCTCCGGCTCCCGGAGACGAAGAAGCTGCTTCTTCGCGCAAAGACGATTCTGCCGCTCACTGTGCTCTGCGGTGTGTGTCTTTTTCCGAAAGAGGCCCGGGAGCGGTGCTTAGCTCTGCAGAGCACCGTACCTTCGTCTTTAGCCTCTCTTCTCGTCTACATCTTAGCAAAAAGCTTTTCCACTCTGTCTGGCAAGGAGAAACTGTGCCAGCACAGAAAACATCTCCCATCGTGTTCTAGAGGCTGCACGGAGGTCTGCCGAGTGTTTTGCAAGAAGAGAAAGAAAGTTGTCCAAAACAGCTTGCAATCGAATGTTCATGTGAATAGAAAAGGCAGGAGAGTGGTCAGGTACTGTTTTCTCTCAGTTGGCAAGCTGCGCACACAATCGCAGTGTTGTACAGCTTGTTTCATCACCTTTGCCAAGTTGCCGCTCTCTCCGGCTCCCGGAGACGAAGAAGCTGCTTCTTCGCGCAAAGACGATTCTGCCGCTTTCAGTGCTCTACAGTGTGTGTCTTCTGCCGAAAGAGATCCGGGAGCTGTGCTTAGCTCTGCAGAGCACCGTACCTTCGTCTTTAGCCTCTCTTCTCGTCTACATCTTAGCAAAAAGCTTTTCCACTGTGTCTGGCAAGGAGAAACTGTGCCAGCACAGAAAACATCTCCCATCGTGTTCTAGAGGCTGCACGGAGGTCTGCCGAGTGTTTTGCAAGAAGAGAAAGAAAGTTGTCCAAAACAGCTTGCAATCGAATGTTCATGTGAATAGAAAAGGCAGGAGAGTGGTCAGGTACTGTTTTCTCTCAGTTGCCAAGCTGCGCACACAATCGCAGTGTTGTACAGCTTGTTTCATCACCTTTGCCAAGTTGCCGCTCTCTCCGGCTCCCGGAGACGAAGAAGCTGCTTCTTCGCACAAAGATGATTCTGCCGCTCACAGTGCTCTGCAGTGTGTGTCTAATGCCGAAAGAGGCCCGGGAGCGGTGCTTAGCTCTGCAGAGCACCGTACCTTCGTCTTTAGCCTCTCTTCTCGTCTACATCTTAGCAAAAAGCTTTTCCACTCTGTCTGGCAAGGAGAAACTGTGCCAGCACAGAAAACATCTCCCATCGTGTTCTAGAGGCTGCACGGAGGTCTGCCGAGTGTTTTGCAAGAAGTGAAAGAAGGTTGTCCAAAACAGCTTGCAATCGAATGTTCATGTGAATAGAAAAGGCAGGAGAGTGGTCAGGTACTGTTTTCTCTCAGTTGGCAAGCTGCGCACACAATCGCAGTGTTGTTAAGCTTGTTTCATCACCTTTGCGAAGCTGCCGCTCTCTCCGGCTCCCGGAGACAAAGAAGCTGCTTCTTCGCGCAAAGACGATTCTGCCGCTCACAGTGCTCTGCAGCGTGTGTCTAATGCCGAAAGAGGCCCGGGAGCGGTGCTTAGCTCTGCAGAGCGCCGTACCTTCGTCTTTAGCGTCTGTTCTCGTCTACATCTTAGCAAAAAGCTTTTCCACTGTGTCTGGCAAGGAGAAACCGTGCCAGCACAGAAAACATCTCCCATCGTGTTCTAGAGGCTGCACGGAGGTCTGCCGAGTGTTTTGCAAGAAGAGAAAGAAAGTTGTCCAAAACAGCTTGCAATCGAATATTCATGTGCATAGAAAAGGCAGGAGAGTGGTCAGGTACTGTTTTCTCTCAATTGGCAAGCTGCGCACACAATCGCAGTGTTGTACAGCTTGTTTCATCACCTTTGCGAAGTTGCCGCTCTCTCCGGCTCCCGGAGACGAAGAAGCTGCTTCTTCGCGCAAAGATGATTCTGCCGCTCACAGTGCTCTGCAGTGTGTGTCTTCTGCCGAAAGAGATCCGGGAGCTGTGCTTAGCTCTGCAGAGCACCGTACCTTCGTCTTTAGCCTCTCTTCTCGTCTACATCTTAGCAAAAAGCTTTTCCACTCTGTCTGGCAAAGAAGAAACTGTGCCAGCATAGAAAACATCTCCCATCGTGTTCTAGAGGCTGCACGGAGGTCTGCCGAGTGTTTTGCAAGAAGAGAAAGAAAGTTGTCCAAAACAGCTTGCAATCGAATGTTCATGTGAATAGAAAAGGCAGGAGAGTGGTCAGGTACTGTTTTCTCTCAGTTGGCAAGCTGCGCACACAATCGCAGTGTTGTACAGCTTGTTTCATCACCTTTGCGAAGTTGCCGCTCTCTCCGGCTCCCGGAGACGAAGAAGCTGCTTCTTCGCGCAAAGACGATTCTGCCGCTCACAGTGCTCTGCGGTGTGCGCCTTCTGCCGAAAGAGGCCCGGGAGCGGTGCTTAGCTCTGCAGAGCACCGTACCTTCGTCTTTAGCCTCTCTTCTCGTCTACATCTTAGCAAAAAGCTTTTCCACTGTGTCTGGCAAGGAGAAACTGTGCCAGCACAGAAAACATCTCCCATCGTGTTCTAGAGGCTGCACGGAGGTCTGCCGAGTGTTTTGCAAGAAGAGAAAGAAAGTTGTCCAAAACAGCTTGCAATCGAATGTTCATGTGAATAGAAAAGGCAGGAGAGTGGTCAGGTACTGTTTTCTCTCAGTTGGCAAGCTGCGCACACAATCGCAGTGTTGTACAGCTTGTTTCATCACCTTTGCGAAGCTGCCGCTCTCTCCGGCTCCCGGAGACGAAGAAGCTGCTTCTTCGCGCAAAGACGATTCTGCCGCTCACAGTGCTCTGCAGTGTGTGTCTAATGCCGAAAGAGGCCCGGGAGCGGTGCTTAGCTCTGCAGAGCACCGTACCTTCGTCTTTAGCCTCTCTTCTCGTCTACATATTAGCAAAAAGCTTTTCCACTATGTCTGGCAAGGAGAAACTGTGCCAGCACAGAAAACATCTCCCATCGTGTTCTCGAGGCTGCACGGAGGTCTGCCGAGTGTTTTGCAAGAAGAGAAAGAAAGTTGTCCAAAACAGCTTGCAATCGAATGTTCATGTGAATAGAAAAGGCAGGAGAGTGGTCAGGTACTGTTTTCTCTCAGTTGGCAAGCTGCGCACACAATCGCAGTGTTGTACAGCTTGTTTCATCACCTTTGTGAAGTTGCCGCTCTCTCCGGCTCCCGGAGACGAAGAAGCTGCTTCTTCGCGCAAAGACGATTCTGCCGCTGACAGTGCTCTGCAGTGTGTGTCTAATGCCGAAAGAGGCCCGGGAGCGGTGCTTAGCTCTGCAGAGCACCGTACCTTCGCCTTTAGCCTCTCTTCTCGTCTACATATTAGCAAAAAGCTTTTACACTATGTCTGGCAAGGAGAAACTGTGCCAGCACAGAAAACATCTCCCATCGTGTTCTAGAGGCTGCACGGAGGTCTGCCGAGTGTTTTGCAAGAAGAGAAAGAAAGTTGTCCAAAACAGCTTGCAATCGAATGTTCATGTGAATAGAAAAGGCAGGAGAGTGGTCAGGTACTGTTTTCTCTCAGTTGGCAAGCTGCGCACACAATCGCAGTGTTGTACAGCTTGTTTCATCACCTTTGTGAAGTTGCCGCTCTCTCCGGCTCCCGGAGACGAAGAAGCTGCTTCTTCGCGCAAAGACGATTCTGCCGCTCACAGTGCTCTGCAGTGTGCGGCTTCTGCCGAAAGAGATCCGGGAGCTGTGCTTAGCTCTGCAGAGCACCGTACCTTCGTCTTTAGCCTCTCTTCTCGTCTACATCTTAGCAAAAAGCTTTTCCACTCTGTCTGGCAAGGAGAAACTGTGCCAGCACAGAAAACATCTCCCATCGTGTTCTAGAGGCTGCACGGAGGTCTGCCGAGTGTTTTGCAAGAAGAGAAAGAAAGTTGTCCAAAACAGCTTGCAATCGAATGTTCATGTGAATAGAAAAGGCAGGAGAGTGGTCAGGTACTGTTTTCTCTCAGTTGGCAAGCTGCGCACACAATCGCAGTGTTGTACAGCTTGTTTCATCACCTTTGCGAAGTTGCCGCTCTCTCCGGCTCCCGGAGACGAAGAAGCTGCTTCTTCGCGCAAAGACGATTCTGCCGCTCACAGTGCTCTGCAGTGTGTGTCTTCTGCCGAAAGAGATCCGAAAGCTGTGCTTAGCTCTGCAGAGCACCGTACCTTCGTCTTTAGCCTCTCTTCTCGTCTACATCTTTGCAAAAAGCTTTTCCACTCTGTCTGGCAAGGAGAAACTGTGCCAGCATAGAAAACATCTCCCATCGTGTTCTAGAGGCTGCACGGAGGTCTGCCGAGTGTTTTGCAAGAAGAGAAAGAAAGTTGTCCAAAACAGCTTCCAATCGAATGTTCATGTGAATAGAAAAGGCAGGAGAGTGGTCAGGTACTGTTTTCTCTCAGTTGGCAAGCTGCGCACACAATCGCAGTGTTGTACAGCTTGTTTCATCACCTTTGCGAAGTTGCCGCTCTCTCCGGCTCCCGGAGACGAAGAAGCTGCTTCTTCGCGCAAAGACGATTCTGCCGCTCACAGTGCTCTGCAGTGTGTGTCTTCTGCCGAAAGAGATCCGAAAGCTGTGCTTAGCTCTGCAGAGCACCGTACCTTCGTCTTTAGCCTCTCTTCTCGTCTACATCTTTTCAAAAAGCTTTTCCACTCTGTCTGGCAAGGAGAAACTGTGCCAGCATAGAAAACATCTCCCATCGTGTTCTAGAGGCTGCACGGAGGTCTGCCGAGTGTTTTGCAAGAAGAGAAAGAAAGTTGTCCAAAACAGCTTCCAATCGAATGTTCATGTGAATAGAAAAGGCAGGAGAGTGGTCAGGTACTGTTTTCTCTCAGTTGGCAAGCTGCGCACACAATCGCAGTGTTGTACAGCTTGTTTCATCACATTTGCCAAGTTGCCGCTCTCTCCGGCTCCCGGAGACGAAGAAGCTGCTTCTTCGCGCAAAGATGATTCTGCCGATCACAGTGCTCTGCAGTGTGTGTCTTCTGCCGAAAGAGATCCGAGAGCTGTGCTTAGCTCTGCAGAGCACCGTACCTTCGTCTTTAGCCTCTCTTCTCGTCTACATCAGAGCAAAAAGCTTTTCCACTCTGTCTGGCAAGGAGAAACTGTGCCAGCACAGAAAACATCTCCCATCGTGTTCTAGAGGCTGCACGGAGGTCTGCCGAGTGTTTTGCAAGAAGAGAAAGAAAGTTGTCCAAAACAGCTTGCAATCGAATGTTCATGTGAATAGAAAAGGCAGGAGAGTGGTCAGGTACTGTTTTCTCTCAGTTGGCAAGCTGCGCACACAATCGCAGTGTTGTACAGCTTGTTTCATCACCTTTGCGAAGCTGCCGCTCTCCCTGGCTCCCGGAGACGAAGAAGCTGCTTCTTCGCGCAAAGACGATTCTGCCGCTCACAGTGCTCTGCAGCGTGTGTCTAATGCCGAAAGAGGCCCGGGAGCGGTGCTTAGCTCTGCAGAGCACCGTACCTTCGTCTTTAGCGTCTGTTCTCGTCTACATCTTAGCAAAAAGCTTTTCCACTCTGTCTGGCAAGGAGAAACTGTGCCAGCACAAAAAACATCTCCCATCGTGTTCTAGAGGCTGCACGGAGGTCTGCCGAGTGTTTTGCAAGAAGAGAAAGAAAGTTGTCCAAAACAGCTTGCAATCGAATGTTCATGTGAATAGAAAAGGCAGGAGAGTGGTCAGGTACTGTTTTCTCTCAATTGGCAAGCTGCGCACACAATCGCAGTGTTGTAAAGCTTGTTTCATCACCTTTGCGAAGTTGCCGCTCTCTCCGGCTCCCGGAGACGAAGAAGCTGCTTCTTCGCGCAAAGACGATTCTGCCGCTCACAGTGCTCTGCAGTGTCTGTCTTCTGCCGAAAGAGATCTGGGAGCGGTGCTTAGCTCTGCAGAGCACCGTACCTTCGTCTTTAGCGTCTGTTCTCGTCTACATCTTAGCAAAAAGCTTTTCCACTCTGTCTGGCAAGGAGAAACTGTGCAGCACAAAAAACATCTCCCATCGTGTTCTAGAGGCTGCACGGAGGTCTGCCGAGTGTTTTGCAAGAAGAGAAAGAAAGTTGTCCAAAACAGCTTGCAATCGAATGTTCATGTGAATAGAAAAGGCAGGAGAGTGGTCAGGTACTGTTTTCTCTCAGTTGGCAAGCTGCGCACACAATCGCAGTGTTGTACAGCTTGTTTCATCACCTTTGCGAAGTTGCCGCTCTCTCCGGCTCCCGGAGACGAAGAAGCTGCTTCTTCGCGCAAAGACGATTCTGCCGCTCACAGTGCTCTGCTGTGTATGTCTTCTGCCGAAAGAGGCCCTGGAGCGGTGCTTAGCTCTGCAGAGCACCGTACCTTCGTCTTTAGCCTCTCTTCTCGTCTACATCTTAGCAAAAAGCTTTTCCACTCTGTCTGGCAAGGAGAAACTGTGCCAGCACAGAAAACATCTCCCATCGTGTTCTAGAGGCTGCACGGAGGTCTGCCGAGTGTTTTGCAAGAAGAGAAAGAAAGTTGTCCAAAACAGCTTGCAATCGAATGTTCATGTGAATAGAAAAGGCAGGAGAGTGGTCAAATACTGTTTTCTCTCAGTTGGCAAGCTGCGCACACAATCGCAGTGTTGTACAGCTTGTTTCATCACCTTTGCCAAGTTGCCGCTCTCTCCGGCTCCCGGAGACGAAGAAGCTGCTTCTTCGCGCAAAGACGATTCTGCCGCTCACAGTGCTCTGCGGTGTGTGTCTTTTTCCGAAAGAGGCCCGGGAGCGGTGCTTAGCTCTGCAGAGCACCGTACCTTCGTCTTTAGCCTCTCTTCTCGTCTACATCTTAGCAAAAAGCTTTTCCACTGTGTCTGGCAAGGAGAAACTGTGCAGCACAAAAAACATCTCCCATCGTGTTCTAGAGGCTGCACGGAGGTCTGCCGAGTGTTTTGCAAGAAGAGAAAGAAAGTTGTCCAAAACAGCTTGCAATCGAATGTTCATGTGAATAGAAAAGGCAGGAGAGTGGTCAGGTACTGTTTTCTCTCAGTTGGCAAGCTGCGCACACAATCGCAGTGTTGTACAGCTTGTTTCATCACCTTTGCCAAGTTGCCGCTCTCTCCGGCTCCCGGAGACGAAGAAGCTGCTTCTTCGCGCAAAGACGATTCTGCCGCTTTCAGTGCTCTACAGTGTGTGTCTTCTGCCGAAAGAGATCCGGGAGCTGTGCTTAGCTCTGCAGAGCACCGTACCTTCGTCTTTAGCCTCTCTTCTCGTCTACATCTTAGCAAAAAGCTTTTCCACTGTGTCTGGCAAGGAGAAACTGTGCCAGCACAGAAAACATCTCCCATCGTGTTCTAGAGGCTGCACGGAGGTCTGCCGAGTGTTTTGCAAGAAGAGAAAGAAAGTTGTCCAAAACAGCTTGCAATCGAATGTTCATGTGAATAGAAAAGGCAGGAGAGTGGTCAGGTACTCTTTTCTCTCAGTTGCCAAGCTGCGCACACAATCGCAGTGTTGTACAGCTTGTTTCATCACCTTTGCCAAGTTGCCGCTCTCTCCGGCTTTCGGAGACGAAGAAGCTGCTTCTTCGCGCAAAGACGATTCTGCCGCTCACAGTGCTCTGCAGTGTGTGTCTAATGCCGAAAGAGGCCCGGGAGCGGTGCTTAGCTCTGCAGAGCACCGTACCTTCGTCTTTAGCCTCTCTTCTCGTCTACATCTTAGCAAAAAGCTTTTCCACTCTGTCTGGCAAGGAGAAACTGTGCCAGCACAGAAAACATCTCCCATCGTGTTCTAGAGGCTGCACGGAGGTCTGCCGAGTGTTTTGCAAGAAGTGAAAGAAGGTTGTCCAAAACAGCTTCCAATCGAATGTTCATGTGAATAGAAAAGGCAGGAGAGTGGTCAGGTACTGTTTTCTCTCAGTTGGCAAGCTGCGCACACAATCGCAGTGTTGTACAGCTTGTTTCATCACCTTTGCGAAGCTGCCGCTCTCTCCGGCTCCCGGAGACGAAGAAGCTGCTTCTTCGCGCAAAGACGATTCTGCCGCTCACAGTGCTCTGCAGCGTGTGTCTAATGCCGAAAGAGGCCCGGGAGCGGTGCTTAGCTCTGCAGAGCACCGTACCTTCGTCTTTAGCGTCTGTTCTCGTCTACATCTTAGCAAAAAGCTTTTCCACTGTGTCTGGCAAGGAGAAACTGTGCCAGCACAGAAAACATCTCCCATCGTGTTCTAGAGGCTGCACGGAGGTCTGCCGAGTGTTTTGCAAGAAGAGAAAGAACGTTGTCCAAAACAGCTTGCAATCGAATATTCATGTGAATAGAAAAGGCAGGAGAGTGGTCAGGTACTGTTTTCTCTCAATTGGCAAGCTGCGCACACAATCGCAGTGTTGTACAGCTTGTTTCATCACCTTTGCGAAGCTGCCGCTCTCTCCGGCTCCCAGAGACGAAGAAGCTGCTTCTTCGCGCAAAGATGATTCTGCCGCTCACAGTGCTCTGCAGTGTGTGTCTTCTGCCGAAAGAGATCCGGGAGCTGTGCTTAGCTCTGCAGAGCACCGTACCTTCGTCTTTAGCCTCTCTTCTCGTCTACATCTTAGCAAAAAGCTTTTCCACTCTGTCTGGCAAGGAGAAACTGTGCCAGCACAGAAAACATCTCCCATCGTGTTCTAGAGGCTGCACGGAGGTCTGCCGAGTGTTTTGCAAGAAGAGAAAGAAAGTTTTCCAAAACAGCTTGCAATCGAATGTTCATGTGAATAGAAAAGGCAGGAGAGTGGTCAGGTACTGTTTTCTCTCAGTTGGCAAGCTGCGTACACAATCGCAGTGTTGTACAGCTTGTTTCATCACCTTTGCGAAGTTGCCGCTCTCTCCGGCTCCCGGAGACGAAGAAGCTGCTTCTTCGCGCAAAGACGATTCTGCCGCTCACAGTGCTCTGCAGTGTGTGTCTTCTGCCGAAAGAGATCCGGGAGCTGTGCTTAGCTCTGCAGAGCACCGTACTTTCGTCTTTAGCCTCTCTTCTCGTCTGCATCTTAGCAAAAAGCTTTTCCACTCTGTCTGGCAAGGAGAAACTGTGCCAGCACAAAAAACATCTCCCATCGTGTTCTAGAGGCTGCACGGAGGTCTGCCGAGTGTTTTGCAAGAAGAGAAAGAAAGTTGTCCAAAACAGCTTGCAATCGAATGTTCATGTGAATAGAAAAGGCAGGAGAGTGGTCAGGTACTGTTTTCTCTCAGTTGGCAAGCTGCGCACACAATCGCAGTGTTGTAAAGCTTGTTTCATCACCTTTGCCAAGTTGCCGCTCTCTCCGGCTCCCGGAGACGAAGAAGCTGCTTCTTCGCGCAAAGACGATTCTGCCGCTCACAGTGCTCTGCAGCGTGTGTCTAATGCCGAAAGAGGCCCGGGAGCGGTGCTTAGCTCTGCAGAGCACCGTACCTTCGTCTTTAGCGTCTGTTCTCGTCTACATCTTAGCAAAAAGCTTTTCCACTCTGTCTGGCAAGGAGAAACTGTGCCAGCACAAAAAACATCTCCCATCGTGTTCTAGAGGCTGCACGGAGGTCTGCCGAGTGTTTTGCAAGAAGAGAAAGAAAGTTGTCCAAAACAGCTTGCAATCGAATGTTCATGTGAATAGAAAAGGCAGGAGAGTGGTCAGGTACTGTTTTCTCTCAATTGGCAAGCTGCGCACACAATCGCAGTGTTGTAGAGCTTGTTTCATCACCTTTGCGAAGTTGCCGCTCTCTCCGGCTCCCGGAGACGAAGAAGCTGCTTCTTCGCGCAAAGACGATTCTGCCGCTCACAGTGCTCTGCAGTGTGTGTCTTCTGCCGAAAGAGATCCGGGAGCTGTGCTTAGCTTTGCAGAGCACCGTACCTTCGTCTTTAGCCTCTCTTCTCGTCTACATCTTAGCAAAAAGCTTTTCCACTGTGTCTGGCAAGAAGAAACCGTGCCAGCACAGAAAACATCTCCCATCGTGTTCTAGAGGCTGCACGGAGGTCTGCCGAGTGTTTTGCAAGAAGAGAAAGAAAGTTGTCCAAAACAGCTTGCAATCGAATGTTCATGTGAATAGAAAAGGCAGGAGAGTGGTCAGGTACTGTTTTCTCTCAGTTGGCAAGCTGCGCACACAATCGCAGTGTTGTACAGCTTGTTTCATCACCTTTGCGAAGTTGCCGCTCTCTCCGGCTCCCGGAGACGAAGAAGCCGCTTCTTCGCGCAAAGATGATTCTGCCGATCACAGTGCTCTGCGGTGTGTGTCTAATGCCGAAAGAGGCCCGGGAGCGGTGCTTAGCTCTGCAGAGCACCGTACCTTCGTCTTTAGCCTCTCTTCTCGTCTACATCTTAGCAAAAAGCATTTCCACTATGTCTGGCAAGGAGAAACTGTGCCAGCACAGAAAACATCTCCCATCGTGTTCTAGAGGCTGCACGGAGGTCTGCCGAGTGTTTTGCAAGAAGAGAAAGAAAGTTGTCCAAAACAGCTTGCAATCGAATGTTCATGTGAATAGAAAAGGCAGGAGAGTGGTCAGGTACTGTTTTCTCTCAGTTGGCAAGCTGCGCACACAATCGCAGTGTTGTACAGCTTGTTTCATCACCTTTGCCAAGTTGCCGCTCTCTCCGGCTCCCGGAGACGAAGAAGCCGCTTCTTCGCGCAAAGACGATTCTGCCGATCACAGTGCTCTGCGGTGTGTGTCTAATGCCGAAAGAGGCCCGGGAGCGGTGCTTAGCTCTGCAGAGCACCGTACCTTCGTCTTTAGCCTCTCTTCTCGTCTACATCTTAGCAAAAAGCATTTCCACTATGTCTGGCAAGGAGAAACTGTGCCAGCACAGAAAACATCTCCCATCGTGTTCTAGAGGCTGCACGGAGGTCTGCCGAGTGTTTTGCAAGAAGAGAAAGAAAGTTGTCCAAAACAGCTTGCAATCGAATGTTCATGTGAATAGACAAGGCAGGAGAGTGGTCAGGTACTGTTTTCTCTCAGTTGGCAAGCTGCGCACACAATCGCAGTGTTGTAAAGCTTGTTTCATCACCTTTGCGAAGTTGCCGCTCTCTCCGGCTCCCGGAGACGAAGAAGCTGCTTCTTCGCGCAAAGACGATTCTGCCGCTCACAGTGCTCTGCGGTGTGCGGCTTCTGCCGAAAGAGATCCGGGAGCTGTGCTTAGCTCTGCAGAGCACCGTACCTTCGTCTTTAGCCTCTCTTCTCGTCTACATCTTAGCAAAAAGCTTTTCCACTCTGTCTGGCAAGGAGAAACTGTGCCAGCACAGAAAACATCTCCCATCGTGTTCTAGAGGCTGCACGGAGGTCTGCCGAGTGTTTTGCAAGAAGAGAAAGAAAGTTGTCCAAAACAGCTTGCAATCGAATGTTCATGTGAATAGAAAAGGCAGGAGAGTGGTCAGGTACTGTTTTCTCTCAGTTGGCAAGCTGCGCACACAATCGCAGTGTTGTACAGCTTGTTTCATCACCTTTGCGAAGTTGCCGCTCTCTCCGGCTCCCGGAGACGAAGAAGCTGCTTCTTCGCGCAAAGACGATTCTGCCGCTCACAGTGCTCTGCGGTGTGCGCCTTCTGCCGAAAGAGATCCGTGAGCGGTGCTTAGCTTTGCAGAGCACCGTACCTTCGTCTTTAGCGTCTCTTCTCGTCTACATCTTAGCAAAAAGCTTTTCCACTCTGTCTGGCAAGGAGAAACTGTGCCAGCACAGAAAACATCTCCCATCGTGTTCTAGAGGCTGCACGGAGGTCTGCCGAGTGTTTTGCAAGAAGAGAAAGAAAGTTGTCCAAAACAGCTTGCAATCGAATGTTCATGTGAATAGAAAAGGCAGGAGAGTGGTCAGGTACTGTTTTCTCTCAGTTGGCAAGCTGCGCACACAATCGCAGTGTTGTAAAGCTTGTTTCATCACCTTTGCCAAGTTGCCGCTCTCTCCGGCTCCCGGAGACGAAGAAGCTGCTTCTTCGCGCAAAGACGATTCTGCCGCTCACAGTGCTCTGCGGTGTGCGCCTTCTGCCGAAGGAGATCCGGGAGCGGTGCTTAGCTCTGCAGAGCACCGTACCTTCGTCTTTAGCCTCTCTTCTCGTCTACATCTTAGCAAAAAGCTTTTCCACTGTGTCTGGCAAGGAGAAAATGTGCCAGCACAGAAAACATCTCCCATCGTGTTCTAGAGGCTGCACGGAGGTCTGCCGAGTGTTTTGCAAGAAGAGAAAGAAAGTTTTCCAAAACAGCTTGCAATCGAATGTTCATGTGAATAGAAAAGGCAGGAGAGTGGTCAAATACTGTTTTCTCTCAGTTGGCAAGCTGCGCACACAATCGCAGTGTTGTACAGCTTGTTTCATCACCTTTGCCAAGTTGCCGCTCTCTCCGGCTCCCGGAGACGAAGAAGCTGCTTCTTCGCGCAAAGACGATTCTGCCGCTCACTGTGCTCTGCGGTGTGTGTCTTTTTCCGAAAGAGGCCCGGGAGCGGTGCTTAGCTCTGCAGAGCACCGTACCTTCGTCTTTAGCCTCTCTTCTCGTCTACATCTTAGCAAAAAGCTTTTCCACTGTGTCTGGCAAGGAGAAACTGTGCCAGCACAGAAAACATCTCCCATCGTGTTCTAGAGGCTGCACGGAGGTCTGCCGAGTGTTTTGCAAGAAGAGAAAGAAAGTTGTCCAAAACAGCTTGCAATCGAATGTTCATGTGAATAGAAAAGGCAGGAGAGTGGTCAGGTACTGTTTTCTCTCAGTTGGCAAGCTGCGCACACAATCGCAGTGTTGTACAGCTTGTTTCATCACCTTTGCCAAGTTGCCGCTCTCTCCGGCTCCCGGAGACGAAGAAGCTGCTTCTTCGCGCAAAGACGATTCTGCCGCTCACAGTGCTCTGCAGTGTGCGGCTTCTGCCGAAAGAGATCCGGGAGCTGTGCTTAGCTCTGCAGAGCACCGTACCTTCGTCTTTAGCGTCTGTTCTCGTCTACATCTTAGCAAAAAGCTTTTCCACTCTGTCTGGCAAGGAGAAACTGTGCCAGCACAGAAAACATCTCCCATCGTGTTCTAGAGGCTGCACGGAGGTCTGCCGAGTGTTTTGCAAGAAGAGAAAGAAAGTTTTCCAAAACAGCTTGCAATCGAATGTTCATGTGAATAGAAAAGGCAGGAGAGTGGTCAAATACTGTTTTCTCTCAGTTGGCAAGCTGCGCACACAATCGCAGTGTTGTACAGCTTGTTTCATCACCTTTGCGAAGCTGCCGCTCTCTCCGGCTCCCGGAGACGAAGAAGCTGCTTCTTCGCGCAAAGACGATTCTGCCGCTCACTGTGCTCTGCGGTGTGTGTCTTTTTCCGAAAGAGGCCCGGGAGCGGTGCTTAGCTCTGCAGAGCACCGTACCTTCGTCTTTAGCCTCTCTTCTCGTCTACATCTTAGCAAAAAGCTTTTCCACTGTGTCTGGCAAGGAGAAACTGTGCCAGCACAGAAAACATCTCCCATCGTGTTCTAGAGGCTGCACGGAGGTCTGCCGAGTGTTTTGCAAGAAGAGAAAGAAAGTTGTCCAAAACAGCTTGCAATCGAATGTTCATGTGAATAGAAAAGGCAGGAGAGTGGTCAGGTACTGTTTTCTCTCACTTGGCAAGCTGCGCACACAATCGCAGTGTTGTACAGCTTGTTTCATCACCTTTGCCAAGTTGCCGCTCTCTCCGGCTCCCGGAGACGAAGAAGCTGCTTCTTCGCACAAAGATGATTCTGCCGCTCACAGTGCTCTGCAGTGTGTGTCTAATGCCGAAAGAGGCCCGGGAGCGGTGCTTAGCTCTGCAGAGCACCGTACCTTCGTCTTTAGCCTCTCTTCTCGTCTACATCTTAGCAAAAAGCTTTTCCACTCTGTCTGGCAAGGAGAAACTGTGCCAGCACAGAAAACATCTCCCATCGTGTTCTAGAGGCTGCACGGAGGTCTGCCGAGTGTTTTGCAAGAAGTGAAAGAAGGTTGTCCAAAACAGCTTGCAATCGAATGTTCATGTGAATAGAAAAGGCAGGAGAGTGGTCAGGTACTGTTTTCTCTCAGTTGGCAAGCTGCGCACACAATCGCAGTGTTGTACAGCTTGTTTCATCACCTTTGCGAAGCTGCCGCTCTCTCCGGCTCCCGGAGACGAAGAAGCTGCTTCTTCGCGCAAAGACGATTCTGCCGCTCACAGTGCTCTGCAGCGTGTGTCTAATGCCGAAAGAGGCCCGGGAGCGGTGCTTAGCTCTGCAGAGCACCGTACCTTCGTCTTTAGCGTCTGTTCTCGTCTACATCTTAGCAAAAAGCTTTTCCACTGTGTCTGGCAAGAAGAAACCGTGCCAGCACAGAAAACATCTCCCATCGTGTTCTAGAGGCTGCACGGAGGTCTGCCGAGTGTTTTGCAAGAAGAGAAAGAAAGTTGTCCAAAACAGCTTGCAATCGAATATTCATGTGCATAGAAAAGGCAGGAGAGTGGTCAGGTACTGTTTTCTCTCAATTGGCAAGCTGCGCACACAATCGCAGTGTTGTACAGCTTGTTTCATCACCTTTGCGAAGTTGCAGCTCTCTCCGGCTCCCGGAGACGAAGAAGCTGCTTCTTCGCGCAAAGATGATTCTGCCGCTCACAGTGCTCTGCAGTGTGTGTCTTCTGCCGAAAGAGATCCGGGAGCTGTGCTTAGCTCTGCAGAGCACCGTACCTTCGTCTTTAGCCTCTCTTCTCGTCTACATCTTAGCAAAAAGCTTTTCCACTCTGTCTGGCAAGGAGAAACTGTGCCAGCACAGAAAACATCTCCCATCGTGTTCTAGAGGCTGCACGGAGGTCTGCCGAGTGTTTTGCAAGAAGAGAAAGAAAGTTTTCCAAAACAGCTTGCAATCGAATGTTCATGTGAATAGAAAAGGCAGGAGAGTGGTCAGGTACTGTTTTCTCTCAGTTGGCAAGCTGCGTACACAATCGCAGTGTTGTACAGCTTGTTTCATCACCTTTGCGAAGTTGCCGCTCTCTCCGGCTCCCGGAGACGAAGAAGCTGCTTCTTCGCGCAAAGACGATTCTGCCGCTCACAGTGCTCTGCAGTGTGTGTCTTCTGCCGAAAGAGATCCGGGAGCTGTGCTTAGCTCTGCAGAGCACGGTACTTTCGTCTTTAGCCTCTCCTCTCGTCTACATCTTAGCAAAAAGCTTTTCCACTCTGTCTGGCAAGGAGAAACTGTGCCAGCACAAAAAACATCTCCCATCGTGTTCTCGAGGCTGCACGGAGGTCTGCCGAGTGTTTTGCAAGAAGAGAAAGAAAGTTGTCCAAAACAGCTTGCAATCGAATGTTCATGTGAATAGAAAAGGCAGGAGAGTGGTCAGGTACTGTTTTCTCTCAGTTGGCAAGCTGCGCACACAATCGCAGTGTTGTAAAGCTTGTTTCATCACCTTTGCGAAGTTGCCGCTCTCTCCGGCTCCCGGAGACGAAGAAGCTGCTTCTTCGCGCAAAGACGATTCTGCCGCTCACAGTGCTCTGCGGTGTGCGCCTTCTGCCGAAAGAGATCCTGGAGCTGTGCTTAGCTCTGCAGAGCACCGTATCTTCGTCTTTAGCCTCTCTTCTCGTCTACATCTTAGCAAAAAGCTTTTCCACTCTGTCTGGCAAGGAGAAACTGTGCCAGCACAGAAAACATCTCCCATCGTGTTCTAGAGGCTGCACGGAGGTCTGCCGAGTGTTTTGCAAGAAGAGAAAGAAAGTTGTCCAAAACAGCTTGCAATCGAATGTTCATGTGAATAGAAAAGGCAGGAGAGTGGTCAGGTACTGTTTTCTCTCAGTTGGCAAGCTGCGCACACAATCGCAGTGTTGTACAGCTTGTTTCATCACCTTTGCCAAGTTGCCGCTCTCTCCGGCTCCCGGAGACGAAGAAGCTGCTTCTTCGCGCAAAGACGATTCTGCCGCTCACAGTGCTCTGCGGTGTGCGGCTTTGCCGAAAGAGGCCCGGGAGCGGTGCTTAGCTCTGCAGAGCACCGTACATTCGTCTTTAGCCTCTCTTCTCGTCTACATCTTAGCAAAAAGCTTTTCCACTCTGTCTGGCAAGGAGAAACTGTGCCAGCACAGAAAACATCTCCCATCGTGTTCTAGAGACTGCACGGAGGTCTGCCGAGTGTTTTGCAAGAAGAGAAAGAAAGTTGTCCAAAACAGCTTGCAATCGAATGTTCATGTGAATAGAAAAGGCAGGAGAGTGGTCAGGTACTGTTTTCTCTCAGTTGGCAAGCTGCGCACACAATCGCAGTGTTGTACAGCTTGTTTCATCACCTTTGCCAAGTTGCCGCTCTCTCCGGCTCCCAGAGACGAAGAAGCGGCTTCTTCGCGCAAAGACGATTCTGCCGCTCACAGTGCTCTGCAGTGTGTGTCTTCTGCCGAAAGAGATCCGGGAGCGGTGCTTAGCTCTGCAGAGCACCGTACCTTCGTCTTTAGCCTCTCTTCTCGTCTACATCTTAGCAAAAAGCTTTTCCACTGTGTCTGGCAAGGAGAAACTGTGCCAGCACAGAAAACATCTCCCATCGTGTTCTAGAGGCTGCACGGAGGTCCACCGAGTGTTTTGCAAGAAGAGAAAGAAAGTTGTCCAAAACAGCTTGCAATCGAATGTTCATGTGAATAGAAAAGGCAGGAGAGTGGTCAGGTACTGTTTTCTCTCAGTTGGCAAGCTGCGCACACAATCGCAGTGTTGTACAGCTTGTTTCATCACCTTTGCCAAGTTGCCGCTCTCTCCGGCTCCCGGAGACGAAGAAGCTGCTTCTTCGCGCAAAGACGATTCTGCCGCTCACAGTGCTCTGCGGTGTGCGGCTTCTGCCGAAAGAGGCCCGGGAGCGGTGCTTAGCTCTGCAGAGCACCGTACCTTCGTCTTTAGCCTCTCTTCTCGTCTACGTCTTAGCAAAAAGCTTTTCCACTCTGTCTGGCAAGGAGAAACTGTGCCAGCACAGAAAACATCTCCCATCGTGTTCTAGAGGCTGCACGGAGGTCTGCCGAGTGTTTTGCAAGAAGAGAAAGAAAGTTGTCCAAAACAGCTTGCAATCGAATGTTCATGTGAATAGAAAAGGCAGGAGAGTGGTCAGGTACTGTTTTCTCTCAGTTGGCAAGCTGCGCACACAATCGCAGTGTTGTACAGCTTGTTTCATCACCTTTGCGAAGTTGCCGCTCTCTCCGGCTCCCGGAGACGAAGAAGCTGCTTCTTCGCGCAAAGACGATTCTGCCGCTCACAGTGCTCTGCAGTGTGTGTCTACTGCCGAAAGAGGCCCGGGAGCGGTGCTTAGCTCTGCACAGCACCGTACCTTCGTCTTTAGCCTCTCTTCTCGTCTACATCTTAGCAAAAAGCTTTTCCACTCTGTCTGGCAAGGAGAAACTGTGCCAGCACAGAAAACATCTCCCATCGTGTTCTAGAGGCTGCACGGAGGTCTGCCGAGTGTTTTGCAAGAAGAGAAAGAAAGTTGTCCAAAACAGCTTGCAATCGAATGTTCATGTGAATAGAAAAGGCAGGAGAGTGGTCAGGTACTGTTTTCTCTCAGTTGGCAAGCTGCGCACACAATCGCAGTGTTGTACAGCTTGTTTCATCACCTTTGCGAAGTTGCCGCTCTCTCCGGCTCCCGGAGACGAAGAAGCTGCTTCTTCGCGCAAAGACGATTCTGCCGCTCACTGTGCTCTGCGGTGTGTGTCTTTTTCCGAAAGAGGCCCGGGAGCGGTGCTTAGCTCTGCAGAGCACCGTACCTTCGTCTTTAGCCTCTCTTCTCGTCTACATCTTAGCAAAAAGCTTTTCCACTGTGTCTGGCAAGGAGAAACTGTGCCAGCACAGAAAACATCTCCCATCGTGTTCTAGAGGCTGCACGGAGGTCTGCCGAGTGTTTTGCAAGAAGAGAAAGAAAGTTGTCCAAAACAGCTTGCAATCGAATGTTCATGTGAATAGAAAAGGCAGGAGAGTGGTCAGGTACTGTTTTCTCTCAGTTGGCAAGCTGCGCACACAATCGCAGTGTTGTACAGCTTGTTTCATCACCTTTGCCAAGTTGCCGCTCTCTCCGGCTCCCGGAGACGAAGAAGCTGCTTCTTCGCGCAAAGACGATTCTGCCGCTCACAGTGCTCTGCAGTGTGCGGCTTCTGCCGAAAGAGATCCGGGAGCTGTGCTTAGCTCTGCAGAGCACCGTACCTTCGTCTTTAGCGTCTGTTCTCGTCTACATCTTAGCAAAAAGCTTTTCCACTCTGTCTGGCAAGGAGAAACTGTGCCAGCACAGAAAACATCTCCCATCGTGTTCTAGAGGCTGCACGGAGGTCTGCCGAGTGTTTTGCAAGAAGAGAAAGAAAGTTTTCCAAAACAGCTTGCAATCGAATGTTCATGTGAATAGAAAAGGCAGGAGAGTGGTCAAATACTGTTTTCTCTCAGTTGGCAAGCTGCGCACACAATCGCAGTGTTGTACAGCTTGTTTCATCACCTTTGCCAAGTTGCCGCTCTCTCCGGCTCCCGGAGACGAAGAAGCTGCTTCTTCGCGCAAAGACGATTCTGCCGCTCACTGTGCTCTGCGCTGTGTGTCTTTTTCCGAAAGAGGCCCGGGAGCGGTGCTTAGCTCTGCAGAGCACCGTACCTTCGTCTTTAGCCTCTCTTCTCGTCTACATCTTAGCAAAAAGCTTTTCCACTGTGTCTGGCAAGGAGAAACTGTGCCAGCACAGAAAACATCTCCCATCGTGTTCTAGAGGCTGCACGGAGGTCTGCCGAGTGTTTTGCAAGAAGAGAAAGAAAGTTGTCCAAAACAGCTTGCAATCGAATGTTCATGTGAATAGAAAAGGCAGGAGAGTGGTCAGGTACTGTTTTCTCTCAGTTGGCAAGCTGCGCACACAATCGCAGTGTTGTACAGCTTGTTTCATCACCTTTGCGAAGCTGCCGCTCTCTCCGGCTCCGGAGACGAAGAAGCTGCTTCTTCGCGCAAAGACGATTCTGCCGCTCACAGTGCTCTGCAGTGTGTGTCTAATGCCGAAAGAGGCCCGGGAGCGGTGCTTAGCTCTGCAGAGCACCGTACCTTCGTCTTTAGCCTCTCTTCTCGTCTACATCTTAGCAAAAAGCTTTTCCACTCTGTCTGGCAAGGAGAAACTGTGCCAGCACAGAAAACATCTCCCATCGTGTTCTCGAGGCTGCACGGAGGTCTGCCGAGTGTTTTGCAAGAAGAGAAAGAAAGTTGTCCAAAACAGCTTGCAATCGAATGTTCATGTGAATAGAAAAGGCAGGAGAGTGGTCAGGTTCTGTTTTCTCTCAGTTGGCAAGCTGCGCACACAATCGCAGTGTTGTACAGCTTGTTTCATCACCTTTGCGAAGCTGCCGCTCTCTCCGGCTCCCGGAGACGAAGAAGCTGCTTCTTCGCGCAAAGACGATTCTGCCGCTCACAGTGCTCTGCAGCGTGTGTCTAATGCCGAAAGAGGCCCGGGAGCGGTGCTTAGCTCTGCAGAGCACCGTACCTTCGTCTTTAGCGTCTGTTCTCGTCTACATCTTAGCAAAAAGCTTTTCCACTGTGTCTGGCAAGAAGAAACCGTGCCAGCACAGAAAACATCTCCCATCGTGTTCTAGAGGCTGCACGGAGGTCTGCCGAGTGTTTTGCAAGAAGAGAAAGAAAGTTGTCCAAAACAGCTTGCAATCGAATATTCATGTGCATAGAAAAGGCAGGAGAGTGGTCAGGTGCTGTTTTCTCTCAATTGGCAAGCTGCGCACACAATCGCAGTGTTGTACAGCTTGTTTCATCACCTTTGCGAAGTTGCAGCTCTCTCCGGCTCCCGGAGACGAAGAAGCTGCTTCTTCGCGCAAAGATGATTCTGCCGCTCACAGTGCTCTGCAGTGTGTGTCTTCTGCCGAAAGAGATCCGGGAGCTGTGCTTAGCTCTGCAGAGCACCGTACCTTCGTCTTTAGCCTCTCTTCTCGTCTACATCTTAGCAAAAAGCTTTTCCACTCTGTCTGGCAAGGAGAAACTGTGCCAGCACAGAAAACATCTCCCATCGTGTTCTAGAGGCTGCACGGAGGTCTGCCGAGTGTTTTGCAAGAAGAGAAAGAAAGTTTTCCAAAACAGCTTGCAATCGAATGTTCATGTGAATAGAAAAGGCAGGAGAGTGGTCAGGTACTGTTTTCTCTCAGTTGGCAAGCTGCGTACACAATCGCAGTGTTGTACAGCTTGTTTCATCACCTTTGCGAAGTTGCCGCTCTCTCCGGCTCCCGGAGACGAAGAAGCTGCTTCTTCGCGCAAAGACGATTCTGCCGCTCACAGTGCTCTGCAGTGTGTGTCTTCTGCCGAAAGAGATCCGGGAGCTGTGCTTAGCTCTGCAGAGCACGGTACTTTCGTCTTTAGCCTCTCCTCTCGTCTACATCTTAGCAAAAAGCTTTTCCACTCTGTCTGGCAAGGAGAAACTGTGCCAGCACAAAAAACATCTCCCATCGTGTTCTCGAGGCTGCACGGAGGTCTGCCGAGTGTTTTGCAAGAAGAGAAAGAAAGTTGTCCAAAACAGCTTGCAATCGAATGTTCATGTGAATAGAAAAGGCAGGAGAGTGGTCAGGTACTGTTTTCTCTCAGTTGGCAAGCTGCGCACACAATCGCAGTGTTGTACAGCTTGTTTCATCACCTTTGCGAAGTTGCCGCTCTCTCCGGCTCCCGGAGACGAAGAAGCTGCTTCTTCGCGCAAAGACGATTCTGCCGCTCACAGTGCTCTGCGGTGTGCGCCTTCTGCCGAAAGAGATCCTGGAGCTGTGCTTAGCTCTGCAGAGCACCGTATCTTCGTCTTTAGCCTCTCTTCTCGTCTACATCTTAGCAAAAAGCTTTTCCACTCTGTCTGGCAAGGAGAAACTGTGCCAGCACAGAAAACATCTCCCATCGTGTTCTAGAGGCGGCACGGAGGTCTGCCGAGTGTTTTGCAAGAAGAGAAAGAAAGTTGTCCAAAACAGCTTGCAATCGAATGTTCATGTGAATAGAAAAGGCAGGAGAGTGGTCAGGTACTGTTTTCTCTCAGTTGGCAAGCTGCGCACACAATCGCAGTGTTGTACAGCTTGTTTCATCACCTTTGCCAAGTTGCCGCTCTCTCCGGCTCCCGGAGACGAAGAAGCTGCTTCTTCGCGCAAAGACGATTCTGCCGCTCACAGTGCTCTGCGGTGTGCGGCTTTGCCGAAAGAGGCCCGGGAGCGGTGCTTAGCTCTGCAGAGCACCGTACATTCGTCTTTAGCCTCTCTTCTCGTCTACATCTTAGCAAAAAGCTTTTCCACTCTGTCTGGCAAGGAGAAACTGTGCCAGCACAGAAAACATCTCCCATCGTTTTCTAGAGACTGCACGGAGGTCTGCCGAGTGTTTTGCAAGAAGAGAAAGAAAGTTGTCCAAAACAGCTTGCAATCGAATGTTCATGTGAATAGAAAAGGCAGGAGAGTGGTCAGGTACTGTTTTCTCTCAGTTGGCAAGCTGCGCACACAATCGCAGTGTTGTACAGCTTGTTTCATCACCTTTGCCAAGTTGCCGCTCTCTCCGGCTCCCAGAGACGAAGAAGCGGCTTCTTCGCGCAAAGACGATTCTGCCGCTCACAGTGCTCTGCAGTGTGTGTCTTCTGCCGAAAGAGATCCGGGAGCGGTGCTTAGCTCTGCAGAGCACCGTACCTTCGTCTTTAGCCTCTCTTCTCGTCTACATCTTAGCAAAAAGCTTTTCCACTGTGTCTGGCAAGGAGAAACTGTGCCAGCACAGAAAACATCTCCCATCGTGTTCTAGAGGCTGCACGGAGGTCCACCGAGTGTTTTGCAAGAAGAGAAAGAAAGTTGTCCAAAACAGCTTGCAATCGAATGTTCATGTGAATAGAAAAGGCAGGAGAGTGGTCAGGTACTGTTTTCTCTCAGTTGGCAAGCTGCGCACACAATCGCAGTGTTGTACAGCTTGTTTCATCACCTTTGCCAAGTTGCCGCTCTCTCCGGCTCCCGGAGACGAAGAAGCTGCTTCTTCGCGCAAAGACGATTCTGCCGCTCACAGTGCTCTGCGGTGTGCGGCTTCTGCCGAAAGAGGCCCGGGAGCGGTGCTTAGCTCTGCAGAGCACCGTACCTTCGTCTTTAGCCTCTCTTCTCGTCTACGTCTTAGCAAAAAGCTTTTCCACTCTGTCTGGCAAGGAGAAACTGTGCCAGCACAGAAAACATCTCCCATCGTGTTCTAGAGGCTGCACGGAGGTCTACCGAGTGTTTTGCAAGAAGAGAAAGAAAGTTGTCCAAAACAGCTTGCAATCGAATGTTCATGTGAATAGAAAAGGCAGGAGAGTGGTCAGGTACTGTTTTCTCTATGTTGGCAAGCTGCGCACACAATCGCAGTGTTGTAAAGCTTGTTTCATCACCTTTGCCAAGTTGCCGCTCTCTCCGGCTCCCGGAGACGAAGAAGCTGCTTCTTCGCGCAAAGACGATTCTGCCGCTCACAGTGCTCTGCAGTGTGTGTCTAATGCCGAAAGAGATCCGGGAGCTGTAGTTAGCTCTGCAGAGCACCGTACCTTCGTCTTTAGCCTCTCTTCTCGTCTACATCTTAGCAAAAAGCTTTTCCACTCTGTCTGGCAAGGAGAAACTGTGCCAGCACAGAAAACATCTCCCATCGTGTTCTAGAGGCTGCACGGAGGTCTGCCGAGTGTTTTGCAAGAAGAGAAAGAAAGTTGTCCAAAACAGCTTGCAATCGAATGTTCATGTGAATAGAAAAGGCAGGAGAGTGGTCAGGTACTGTTTTCTCTCAGTTGGCAAGCTGCGCACACAATCGCAGTGTTGTACAGCTTGTTTCATCACCTTTGTGAAGTTGCCGCTCTCTCCGGCTCCCGGAGACGAAGAAGCTGCTTCTTCGCGCAAAGACGATTCTGCCGCTCACAGTGCTCTGCAGTGTGTGTCTACTGCCGAAAGAGGCCCGGGAGCGGTGCTTTGCTCTGCACAGCACCGTACCTTCGTCTTTAGCCTCTCTTCTCGTCTACATCTTAGCAAAAAGCTTTTCCACTCTGTCTGGCAAGGAGAAACTGTGCCAGCACAGAAAACATCTCCCATCGTGTTCTAGAGGCTGCACGGAGGTCTGCCGAGTGTTTTGCAAGGAGAGAAAGAAAGTTGTCCAAAACAGCTTGCAATCGAATGTTCATGTGAATAGAAAAGGCAGGAGAGTGGTCAGGTACTGTTTTCTCTCAGTTGGCAAGCTGCGCACACAATCGCAGTGTTGTAAAGCTTGTTTCATCACCTTTGCCAAGTTGCCGCTCTCTCCGGCTCCCGGAGACGAAGAAGCTGCTTCTTCGCGCAAAGACGATTCTGCCGCTCACAGTGCTCTGCGGTGTGCGCCTTCTGCCGAAAGAGGCCCGGGAGCGGTGCTTAGCTCTGCAGAGCACCGTACCTTCGTCTTTAGCCTCTCTTCTCGTCTACATCTTAGCAAAAAGCTTTTCCACTGTGTCTGGCAAGGAGAAAACTGTGCCAGCACAGAAAACATCTCCATCGTGTTCTAGAGGCTGCACGAGGTCTGCCGAGTATTTTGCAAGAAGAGAAAGAAAGTTGTCCAAAACAGCTTGCAATCGAATGTTCATGTGAATAGAAAAGGCAGGAGAGTGGTCAGGTACTGTTTTCTCTCAGTTGGCAAGCTGCGCACACAACGCAGTGTTGTACAGCTTGTTTCATCACCTTTGCGAAGCTGCCGCTCTCTCCGGCTCCCGGAGACGAAGAAGCTGCTTCTTCGCGCAAAGACGATTCTGCGCTCACAGTGCTCTGCAGTGTGTGTCTAATGCCGAAAGAGGCCCGGGAGCGGTGCTTAGCTCTGCAGAGCACCGTACCTTCGTCTTTAGCCTCTCTTCTCAGTCTACATCTTAGCAAAAAGCTTTTCCACTCTGTCTGGCAAGGAGAAACTGTGCCAGCACAGAAAACATCTCCCATCGTGTTCTCGAGGCTGCACGGAGGTCTGCCGAGTGTTTTGCAAGAAGAGAAAGAAAGTTGTCCAAAACAGCTTGCAATCGAATGTTCATGTGAATAGAAAAGGCAGGAGAGTGGTCAGGTTCTGTTTTCTCTCCAGTTGGCAAGCTGCGCACACAATCGCAGTGTTGTACAGCTTGTTTCATCACCTTTGTGAAGTTGCCGCTCTCTCCGGCTCCCGGAGACGAAGAAGCTGCTTCTTCGCGCAAAGACGATTCTGCCGCTGACAGTGCTCTGCAGTGTGTGTCTAATGCCGAAAGAGGCCCGGGAGCGGGTGCTTAGCTCTGCAGAGCACCGTACCTTCGCCTTTAGCCTCTCTTCTCGTCTACATATTAGCAAAAGCTTTTCCACTATGTCTGGCAAGGAGAAACTGTGCCAGCACAGAAAACATCTCCCATCGTGTTCTAGAGGCTGCACGGAGGTCTGCCGAGTGTTTTGCAAGAAGAGAAAGAAAGTTGTCCAAAACAGCTTGCAATCGAATGTTCATGTGAATAGAAAAGGCAGGGAGGAGTGGTCAGGTACTGTTTTCTCTCAGTTGGCAAGCTGCGCACACAATCGCAGTGTTGTACAGCTTGTTTCATCACCTTTGTGAAGTTGCCGCTCTCTCCGGCTCCGGAGACGAAGAAGCTGCTTCTTCGCGCAAAGACGATTCTGCCGCTCACAGTGCTCTGCAGTGTGCGGCTTCTGCCGAAAGAGATCCGGGAGCTGTGCTTAGCTCTGCAGAGCACCGTACCTTCGTCTTTAGCCTCTCTTCTCGTCTACATCTTAGCAAAAAGCTTTTCCACTCCTGTCTGGCAAGGAGAAACTGTGCCAGCACAGAAAACATCTCCATCGTGTTCTAGAGGCTGCACGGAGGTCTGCCGAGTGTTTTGCAAGAAGAGAAAGAAAGTTGTCCAAAACAGCTTGCCAATCGAATGTTCATGTGAATAGAAAAGGCAGGAGAGTGGTCAGGTACTGTTTTCTCTCAGTTGGCAAGCTGCGCACACAATCGCAGTGTTGTACAGCTTGTTTCATCACCTTTGCGAAGCTGCCGCTCTCTCCGGCTCCCGGAGACGAAGAAGCTGCTTCTTCGCGCAAAGACGATTCTGCCGCTCACAGTGCTCTGCAGCGTGTGTCTAATGCCGAAAGAGGCCCGGGAGCGGTGCTTAGCTCTGCAGAGCACCGTACCTTCGTCTTTAGCCTCTCTTCTCGTCTACATCTTAGCAAAAAGCTTTTCCACTGTGTCTGGCAAGAAGAAACCGTGCCAGCACAGAAAACATCTCCCATCGTGTTCTAGAGGCTGCACGGAGGTCTGCCGAGTGTTTTGCAAGAAGAGAAAGAAAGTTGTCCAAAACAGCTTGCAATCGAATATTCATGTGCATAGAAAAGGCAGGAGAGTGGTCAGGTACTGTTTTCTCTCAATTGGCAAGCTGCGCACACAATCGCAGTGTTGTACAGCTTGTTTCATCACCTTTGCGAAGTTGCAGCTCTCTCCGGCTCCCGGAGACGAAGAAGCTGCTTCTTCGCGCAAAGATGATTCTGCCGCTCACAGTGCTCTGCAGTGTGTGTCTTCTGCCGAAAGAGATTCCGGGAGCTGTGCTTAGCTCTGCAGAGCACCGTACCTTCGTCTTTAGCCTCTCTTCTCGTCTACATCTTAGCAAAAAGCTTTTCCACTCTGTCTGGCAAGGAGAAACTGTGCCAGCACAGAAAACATCTCCCATCGTGTTCTAGAGGCTGCACGGAGGTCTGCCGAGTGTTTTGCAAGAAGAGAAAGAAAGTTTCCAAAACAGCTTGCAATCGAATGTTCATGTGAATAGAAAAGGCAGGAGAGTGGTCAGGTACTGTTTTCTCTCAGTTGGCAAGCTGCGTACACAATCGCAGTGTTGTACAGCTTGTTTCATCACCTTTGCGAAGTTGCCGCTCTCCTCCGGCTCCCGGAGACGAAGAAGCTGCTTCTTCGCGCAAAGACGATTCTGCCGCTCACAGTGCTCTGCAGTGTGTGTCTTCTGCCGAAAGAGATCCGGGAGCTGTGCTTAGCTCTGCAGAGCACGGTACTTTCGTCTTTAGCCTCTCCTCTCGTCTACATCTTAGCAAAAAGCTTTTCCACTCTGTCTGGCAAGGAGAAACTGTGCCAGCACAAAAAACATCTCCCATCGTGTTCTCGAGGCTGCACGGAGGTCTGCCGAGTGTTTTGCAAGAAGAGAAAGAAAGTTGTCCAAAACAGCTTGCAATCGAATGTTCATGTGAATAGAAAAGGCAGGAGAGTGGTCAGGTACTGTTTTCTCTCAGTTGGCAAGCTGCGCACACAATCGCAGTGTTGTACAGCTTGTTTCATCACCTTTGCCAAGTTGCCGCTCTCTCCGGCTCCCGGAGACGAAGAAGCGGCTTCTTCGCGCAAAGACGATTCTGCGCTCACAGTGCTCTGCAGTGTGTGTCTTCTGCCGAAAGAGATCCGGGAGCTGTGGCTTAGCTCTGCAGAGCACCGTACCTTCGTCTTTAGCCTCTCTTCTCGTCTACATCTTAGCAAAAAGCTTTTCCACTGTGTCTGGCAAGGAGAAACTGTGCCAGCACAAAAAACATCTCCCATCGTGTTCTCGAGGCTGCACGGAGGTCTGCCGAGTGTTTTGCAAGAAGAGAAAGAAAGTTGTCCAAAACAGCTTGCAATCGAATGTTCATGTGAATAGAAAAGGCAGGAGAGTGGTCAGGTACTGTTTTCTCTCAGTTGGCAAGCTGCGCACACAATCGCTGTGTTGTAAAGCTTGTTTCATCACCTTTGCGAAGTTGCCGCTCTCTCCGGCTCCCGGAGACGAAGAAGCTGCTTCTTCGCGCAAAGACGATTCTGCCGCTCACAGTGCTCTGCGGTGTGCGCCTTCTGCCGAAAGAGATCCTGGAGCTGTGCTTAGCTCTGCAGAGCACCGTATCTTCGTCTTTAGCCTCTCTTCTCGTCTACATCTTAGCAAAAGCTTTTCCACTCTGTCTGGCAAGGAGAACTGTGCCAGCACAGAAAACATCTCCCCATCGTGTTCTAGAGGCTGCACGGAGGTCTGCCGAGTGTTTTGCAAGAAGAGAAAGAAAGTTGTCCAAAACAGCTTGCAATCGAATGTTCATCGTGAATAGAAAAGGCAGGAGAGTGGTCAGGTACTGTTTTCTCTCAGTTGGCAAGCTGCGCACACAAATCGCAGTGTTGTACAGCTTGTTTCATCACCTTTGCCAAGTTGCCGCTCTCTCCGGCTCCCGGAGACGAAGAAGCTGCTTCTTCGCGCAAAGACGATTCTGCCGCTCACAGTGCTCTGCGGTGTGCGGCTTTGCCGAAAGAGGCCCGGGAGCGGTGCTTAGCTCTGCAGAGCACCGTACATTCGTCTTTAGCCTCTCTTCTCGTCTACATCTTAGCAAAAAGCTTTTCCACTCTGTCTGGCAAGGAGAAACTGTGCCAGCACAGAAAACATCTCCCATCGTGTTCTAGAGACTGCACGGAGGTCTGCCGAGTGTTTTGCAAGAAGAGAAAGAAAGTTGTCCAAAACAGCTTGCAATCGAATGTTCATGTGAATAGAAAAGGCAGGAGAGTGGTCAGGTACTGTTTTCTCTCAGTTGGCAAGCTGCGCACACAATCGCAGTGTTGTACAGCTTGTTTCATCACCTTTGCCAAGTTGCCGCTCTCTCCGGCTCCCGGAGACGAAGAAGCTGCTTCTTCGCGCAAGACGATTCTGCCGCTCACAGTGCTCTGCGGTGTGCGGCTTCTGCCGAAAGAGGCCCGGGAGCGGTGCTTAGCTCTGCAGAGCACCGTACCTTCGTCTTTAGCCTCTCTTCTCGTCTACGTCTTAGCAAAAAGCTTTTCCACTCTGTCTGGCAAGGAGAAACTGTGCCAGCACAGAAAACATCTCCCATCGTGTTCTAGAGGCTGCACGGAGGTCTACCGAGTGTTTTGCAAGAAGAGAAAGAAAGTTGTCCAAAACAGCTTGCAATCGAATGTTCATGTGAATAGAAAAGGCAGGAGAGTGGTCAGGTACTGTTTTCTCTATGTTGGCAAGCTGCGCACCACAATCGCAGTGTTGTAAAGCTTGTTTCATCACCTTTGCCAAGTTGCCGCTCTCTCCGGCTCCCGGAGACGAAGAAGCTGCTTCTTCGCGCAAAGACGATTCTGCCGCTCACAGTGCTCTGCAGTGTGTGTCTAATGCCGAAAGAGATCCGGAGCTGTAGTTAGCTCTGCAGAGCACCGTACCTTCGTCTTTAGCCTCTCTTCTCGTCTACATCTTAGCAAAAAGCTTTTCCACTCTGTCTGGCAAGGAGAAACTGTGCCAGCACAGAAAACATCTCCCATCGTGTTCTAGAGGCTGCACGGAGGTCTGCCGAGTGTTTTGCAAGAAGAGAAAGAAAGTTGTCCAAAACAGCTTGCAATCGAATGTTCATGTGAATAGAAAAGGCAGGAGAGTGGTCAGGTACTGTTTTCTCTCAGTTGGCAAGCTGCGCACACAATCGCAGTGTTGTACAGCTTGTTTCATCACCTTTGCGAAGTTGCCGCTCTCTCCGGCTCCCGGAGACGAAGAAGCTGCTTCTTCGCGCAAAGACGATTCTGCCGCTCACAGTGCTCTGCAGTGTGTGTCTACTGCCGAAAGAGGCCCGGGAGCGGTGCTTAGCTCTGCACAGCACCGTACCTTCGTCTTTAGCCTCTCTTCTCGTCTACATCTTAGCAAAAAGCTTTTCCACTGTGTCTGGCAAGGAGAAACTGTGCCAGCACAGAAAACATCTCCATCGTGTTCTAGAGGCTGCACGGAGGTCTGCGAGTGTTTTGCAAGAAGAGAAAGAAAGTTGTCCAAAACAGCTTGCAATCGAATGTTCATGTGAATAGAAAAGGCAGGAGAGTGGTCAGGTACTGTTTTCTCTCAGTTGGCAAGCTGCGCACACAATCGCAGTGTTGTAAAGCTTGTTTCATCACCTTTGCCAAGTTGCCGCTCTCTCCGGCTCCCGGAGACGAAGAAGCTGCTTCTTCGCGCAAAGACGATTCTGCCGCTCACAGTGCTCTGCGGTGTGCGCCTTCTGCCGAAAGAGGCCCGGGAGCGGTGCTTAGCTCTGCAGAGCACCGTACCTTCGTCTTTAGCCTCTCTTCTCGTCTACATCTTAGCAAAAGCTTTTCCACTCTGTCTGGCAAGGAGAAACTGTGCCAGCACAGAAAACATCTCCCATCGTGTTCTAGAGGCTGCACGGAGGTCTGCCGAGTGTTTTGCAAGAAGAGAAAGAAAGTTGTCCAAAACAGCTTGCAATCGAATGTTCATGTGAATAGAAAAGGCAGGAGAGTGGTCAGGTACTGTTTTCTCTCAGTTGCAAGCTGCGCACACAATCGCAGTGTTGTACAGCTTGTTTCATCACCTTTGCGAAGTTGCCGCTCTCTCCGGCTCCCGGAGACGAAGAAGCTGCTTCTTCGCGCAAAGACGATTCTGCCGCTCACAGTGCTCTGCGGTGTGCGCCTTCTGCCGAAAGAGGCCCGGGAGCGGTGCTTAGCTCTGCAGAGCACCGTACCTTCGTCTTTAGCCTCTCTTCTCGTCTACATCTTAGCAAAAAGCTTTTCCACTGTGTCTGGCAAGGAGAAACTGTGCCAGCACAGAAAACATCTCCCATCGTGTTCTAGAGGCTGCACGGAGGTCTGCCGAGTATTTTGCAAGAAGAGAAAGAAAGTTGTCCAAAACAGCTTGCAATCGAATGTTCATGTGAATAGAAAAGGCAGGAGAGTGGTCAGGTACTGTTTTCTCTCAGTTGGCAAGCTGCGCACACAATCGCAGTGTTGTACAGCTTGTTTCATCACCTTTGCGAAGCTGCCGCTCTCTCCGGCTCCCGAGACGAAGAAGCTGCTTCTTCGCGCAAAGACGATTCTGCCGCTCACAGTGCTCTGCAGTGTGTGTCTAATGCCGAAAGAGGCCCGGGAGCGGTGCTTAGCTCTGCAGAGCACCGTACCTTCGTCTTTAGCCTCTCTTCTCGTCTACATCTTAGCAAAAAGCTTTTCCACTCTGTCTGGCAAGGAGAAACTGTGCCAGCACAGAAAACATCTCCCATCGTGTTCTCGAGGCTGCACGGAGGTCTGCCGAGTGTTTTGCAAGAAGAGAAAGAAAGTTGTCCAAAACAGCTTGCAATCGAATGTTCATGTGAATAGAAAAGGCAGGAGAGTGGTCAGGTACTGTTTTCTCTCAGTTGGCAAGCTGCGCACACAATCGCAGTGTTGTACAGCTTGTTTCATCACCTTTGTGAAGTTGCCGCTCTCTCCGGCTCCCGGAGACGAAGAAGCTGCTTCTTCGCGCAAAGACGATTCTGCCGCTGACAGTGCTCTGCAGTGTGTGTCTAATGCCGAAAGAGGCCCGGGAGCGGTGCTTAGCTCTGCAGAGCACCGTACCTTCGCCTTTAGCCTTTCTTCTCGTCTACATATTAGCAAAAAGCTTTTCCACTATGTCTGGCAAGGAGAAAACTGTGCCAGCACAGAAAACATCTCCCATCGTGTTCTAGAGGCTGCACGGAGGTCTGCCGAGTGTTTTGCAAGAAGAGAAAGAAAGTTGTCCAAAACAGCTTGCAATCGAATGTTCATGTGAATAGAAAAGGCAGGAGAGTGGTCAGGTACTGTTTTCTCTCAGTTGGCAAGCTGCGCACACAATCGCAGTGTTGTACAGCTTGTTTCATCACCTTTGCGAAGTTGCCGCTCTCGTCCGGCTCCCGGAGACGAAGAAGCTGCTTCTTCGCGCAAAGACGATTCTGCCGCTCACAGTGCTCTGCAGTGTGTGTCTAATGCCGAAAGAGGCCCGTGAGCGGTGCTTAGCTCTGCAGAGCACCGTACCTTCGTCTTTAGCCTCTCTTCTCGTTTACATCTTAGCAAAAAGCTTTTCCACTATGTCTGGCAAGGAGAAACTGTGCCAGCACAGAAAAACATCTCCCATCGTGTTCTAGAGGCTGCACGGAGGTCTGCCGAGTGTTTTGCAAGAAGAGAAAGAAAGTTGTCCAAAACAGCTTGCAATCGAATGTTCATGTGAATAGAAAAGGCAGGAGAGTGGTCAGGTACTGTTTTCTCTCAGTTGGCAAGCTGCGCACACAATCGCAGTGTTGTACAGCTTGTTTCATCACCTTTGCGAAGCTGCCGCTCTCTCCGGCTCCCGGAGACGAAGAAGCTGCTTCTTCGCGCAAAGACGATTCTGCCGCTCACAGTGCTCTGCAGTGTGTGTCTTCTGCCGAAAGAGATCCGAAAGCTGTGCTTAGCTCTGCAGAGCACCGTACCTTCGTCTTTAGCCTCTCTTCTCGTCTACATCTTAGCAAAAAGCTTTTCCACTCTGTCTGGCAAGGAGAAACTGTGCCAGCATAGAAAACATCTCCCATCGTGTTCTAGAGGCTGCACGGAGGTCTGCCGAGTGTTTTGCAAGAAGAGAAAGAAAGTTGTCCCAAAACAGCTTGCAATCGAATGTTCATGTGAATAGAAAAGGCAGGAGAGTGGTCAGGTACTGTTTTCTCTCAGTTGGCAAGCTGCGCACACAATCGCAGTGTTGTACAGCTTGTTTCATCACCTTTGCGAAGCTGCCGCTCTCTCCGGCTCCCGGAGACGAAGAAGCTGCTTCTTCGCGCAAAGACGATTCTGCCGCTCACAGTGCTCTGCAGCGTGTGTCTAATGCCGAAAGAGGCCCGGGAGCGGTGCTTAGCTCTGCAGAGCACCGTACCTTCGTCTTTAGCGTCTGTTCTCGTCTACATCTTAGCAAAAAGCTTTTCCACTGTGTCTGGCAAGGAGAAACTGTGCCAGCACAGAAAACATCTCCCATCGTGTTCTAGAGGCTGCACGGAGGTCTGCGAGTGTTTGCAAGAAGAGAAAGAAAGTTGTCCAAAACAGCTTGCAATCGAATATTCATGTGAATAGAAAAGGCAGGAGAGTGGTCAGGTACTGTTTTCTCTCAAATGGCAAGCTGCGCACACAATCGCAGTGTTGTACAGCTTGTTTCATCACCTTTGCGAAGCTGCCGCTCTCTCCGGCTCCCGGAGACGAAGAAGCTGCTTCTTCGCGCAAAGATGATTCTGCCGCTCACCAGTGCTCTGCAGTGTGTGTCTTCTGCCGAAAGAGATCCGGGAGCTGTGCTTAGCTCTGCAGAGCACCGTACCTTCGTCTTTAGCCTCTCTTCTCGTCTACATCTTAGCAAAAAGCTTTTCCACTCTGTCTGGCAAGGAGAAACTGTGCCAGCACAGAAAACATCTCCCATCGTGTTCTAGAGGCTGCACGGAGGTCTGCGAGTGTTTTGCAAGAAGAGAAAGAAAGTTGTCCAAAACAGCTTGCAATCGAATGTTCATGTGAATAGAAAAGGCAGGAGAGTGGTCAGGTACTGTTTTCTCTCAGTTGGCAAGCTGCGTACACAATCGCAGTGTTGTACAGCTTGTTTCATCACCTTTGCGAAGTTGCCGCTCTCTCCGGCACCCGGAGACGAAGAAGCTGCTTCTTCGCGCAAAGACGATTCTGCCGCTCACAGTGCTCTGCAGTGTGTGTCTTCTGCCGAAAGAGATCCGGGAGCTGTGCTTAGCTCTGCAGAGCACCGTACTTTCGTCTTAGCCTCTCTTCTCGTCTGCATCTTAGCAAAAAGCTTTTCCACTCTGTCTGGCAAGGAGAAACTGTGCCAGCACAAAAAACATCTCCCATCGTGTTCTAGAGGCTGCACGGAGGTCTGCCGAGTGTTTTGCAAGAAGAGAAAGAAAGTTGTCCAAAACAGCTTGCAATCGAATGTTCATGTGAATAGAAAAGGGCAGGAGAGTGGTCAGGTACTGTTTTCTCTATGTTGGCAAGCTGCGCACACAATCGCAGTGTTGTAAAGCTTGTTTCATCACCTTTGCCAAGTTGCCGCTCTCTCCGGCTCCCGGAGACGAAGAAGCTGCTTCTTCGCGCAAAGACGATTCTGCCGCTCACAGTGCTCTGCAGCGTGTGTCTAATGCCGAAAGAGGCCCGGGAGCGGTGCTTAGCTCTGCAGAGCACCGTACCTTCGTCTTTAGCGTCTGTTCTCGTCTACATCTTAGCAAAAAGCTTTTCCACTCTGTCTGGCAAGGAGAAACTGTGCCAGCACAGAAAACATCTCCCATCGTGTTCTAGAGGCTGCACGGAGGTCTGCCGAGTGTTTTGCAAGAAGAGAAAGAAAGTTGTCCAAAACAGCTTGCAATCGAATGTTCATGTGAATAGAAAAGGCAGGAGAGTGGTCAGGTACTGTTTCTCTCAATTGGCAAGCTGTGCACACAATCGCAGTGTTGTAGAGCTTGTTTCATCACCTTTGCCAAGTTGCCGCTCTCTCCGGCTCCCGGAGACGAAGAAGCTGCTTCTTCGCGCAAAGACGATTCTGCCGCTCACAGTGCTCTGCGGTGTGTGTCTTCTGCCGAAAGAGATCCGGGAGCTGTGCTTAGCTCTGCAGAGCACCGTACCTTCGTCTTTAGCCTCTCTTCTCGTCTACATCTTAGCAAAAAGCTTTTCCACTCTGTCTGGCAAGGAGAAACTGTGCCAGCACAGAAAACATCTCCCATCGTGTTCTAGAGGCTGCACGGAGGTCTGCCGAGTGTTTTGCAAGAAGAGAAAGAAAGTTGTCCAAAACAGCTTGCAATCGAATGTTCATGTGAATAGAAAAGGCAGGAGAGTGGTCAGGTACTGTTTTCTCTCAGTTGGCAAGCTGCGCACACAATCGCAGTGTTGTACAGCTTGTTTCATCACCTTTGCGAAGTCGCCGCTCTCTCCGGCTCCCGGAGACGAAGAAGCTGCTTCTTCGCGCAAAGACGATTCTGCCGCTCACAGTGCTCTGCGGTGTGCGCCTTCTGCCGAAAGAGATCCGGGAGCGGTGCTTAGCTCTGCAGAGCACCGTACCTTCGTCTTTAGCCTCTCTTCTCGTCTACATCTTAGCAAAAAGCATTTCCACTATGTCTGGCAAGGAGAAACTGTGCCAGCACAGAAAACATCTCCCATCGTGTTCTAGAGGCTGCACGGAGGTCTGCCGAGTGTTTTGCAAGAAGAGAAAGAAAGTTGTCCAAAACAGCTTGCAATCGAATGTTCATGTGAATAGACAAGGCAGGAGAGTGGTCAGGTACTGTTTTCTCTCAGTTGGCAAGCTGCGCACACAATCGCAGTGTTGTAAAGCTTGTTTCATCACCTTTGCGAAGTTGCCGCTCTCTCCGCTCCCGGAGACGAAGAAGCGGCTCTTCGCGCAAAGACGATTCTGCCGCTCACAGTGCTCTGCAGTGTGTGTCTTCTGCCGAAAGAGATCCGGGAGCTGTGCTTAGCTCTGCAGAGCACCGTACCTTCGTCTTTAGCGTCTGTTCTCGTCTACATCTTAGCAAAAAGCTTTTCCACTCTGTCTGGCAAGGAGAAACTGTGCCAGCACAGAAAACATCTCCCATCGTGTTCTAGAGGCTGCACGGAGGTCTGCCGAGTGTTTTGCAAGAAGAGAAAGAAATTTGTCCAAAACAGCTTGCAATCGAATGTTCATGTGAATAGAAAAGGCAGGAGAGTGGTCAGGTACTGTTTTCTCTCAGTTGGCAAGCTGCACACACAATCGCAGTGTTGTACAGCTTGTTTCATCACCTTTGCCAAGTTGCCGCTCTCTCCGGCTCCCGGAGACGAAGAAGCTGCTTCTTCGCGCAAAGACGATTCTGCCGCTCACAGTGCTCTGCGGTGTGCGGCTTCTGCCGAAAGAGGCCCGGGAGCGGTGCTTAGCTCTGCAGAGCACCGTACCTTCGTCTTTAGCCTCTCTTCTCGTCTACATCTTAGCAAAAAGCTTTTCCACTCTGTCTGCAAGGAGAAACTGTGCCAGCACAGAAAACATCTCCCATCGTGTTCTAGAGGCTGCACGGAGGTCTGCCGAGTGTTTTGCAAGAAAGAGAAAGAAAGTTGTCCAAAACAGCTTGCAATCGAATGTTCATGTGAATAGAAAAGGCAGGAGAGTGGTCAGGTACTGTTTTCTCTCAGTTGGCAAGCTGCGCACCACAATCGCAGTGTTGTACAGCTTGTTTCATCACCTTTGCGAAGTTGCCGCTCTCTCCGGCTCCCGGAGACGAAGAAGCTGCTTCTTCGCGCAAAGACGATTCTGCCGCTCACAGTGCTCTGCAGCGTGTGTCTAATGCCGAAAGAGGCCCGGGAGCGGTGCTTAGCTCTGCAGAGCACCGTACCTTCGTCTTTAGCGTCTGTTCCTCGTCTACATCTTAGCAAAAAGCTTTTCCACTCTGTCTGGCAAGGAGAAACTGTGCCAGCACAGAAAACATCTCCCATCGTGTTCTAGAGCTGCACCGGAGGTCTGCCGAGTGTTTTGCAAGAAGAGAAAGAAAGTTGTCCAAAACAGCTTGCAATCGAATGTTCATGTGAATAGAAAAGGCAGGAGAGTGGTCAGGTACTGTTTTCTCTCAGTTGGCAAGCTGTGCACACAATCGCAGTGTTGTACCGCTTGTTTCATCACCTTTGCGAAGTTGCCGCTCTCTCGGCTCCCGGAGACGAAGAAGCTGCTTCTTCGCGCAAAGACGATTGTGCCGCTCACAGTGCTCTGCGGTTTGCGCCTTCTGCCGAAAGAGGCCCGGGAGCGGTGCTTAGCTCTGCAGAGCACCGTACCTTCGTCTTTAGCCTCTCTTCTCGTCTACATCTTAGCAAAAAGCATTTCCACTATGTCTGGCAAGGAGAAACTGTGCCAGCACAGAAAACATCTCCCATCGTGTTCTAGAGGCTGCACGGAGGTCTGCCGAGTGTTTTGCAAGAAGAGAAAGAAAGTTGTCCAAAACAGCTTGCAATCGAATGTTCATGTGAATAGAAAAGGCAGGAGAGTGGTCAGGTACTGTTTTCTCTCAGTTGGCAAGCTGCGCACACAATCGCAGTGTTGTACAGCTTGTTCATCACCTTTGCGAAGTTGCCGCTCTCTCCGGCTCCCGGAGACGAAGAAGCTGCTTCTTCGCGCAAAGACGATTCTGCCGCTCACAGTGCTCTGCGGTGTGCGCCTTCTGCCGAAAGAGGCCGGGAGCGGTGCTTAGCTCTGCAGAGCACCGTACTTTCGTCTTTAGCCTCTCTTCTCGTCTACATCTTAGCAAAAAGCTTTTCCACTCTGTCTGGCAAGGAGAAACTGTGCCAGCACAGAAAACATCTCCCATCGTGTTCTAGAGGCTGCACGGAGGTCTGCCGAGTGTTTTGCAAGAAGAGAAAGAAAGTTGTCCAAAACAGCTTGCAATCGAATGTTCATGTGAATAGAAAAGGCAGGAGAGTGGTCAGGTACTGTTTTCTCTCAGTTGGCAAGCTGCGCACACAATCGCAGTGTTGTACAGCTTGTTTCATCACCTTTGCGAAGCTGCCGCTCTCTCCGGCTCCCGGAGACGAAGAAGCTGCTTCTTCGCGCAAAGACGATTCTGCCGCTCACAGTGCTCTGCAGCGTGTGTCTAATGCCGAAAGAGGCCCGGGAGCGGTGCTTAGCTCTGCAGAGCACCGTACCTTCGTCTTTAGCCTCTCTTCTCGTCTACATCTTAGCAAAAAGCTTTTCCACTCTGTCTGGCAAGGAGAAACTGTGCCAGCACAGAAAACATCTCCCATCGTGTCTAGAGGCTGCACGGAGGTCTGCCGAGTGTTTTGCAAGAAGAGAAAGAAAGTTGTCCAAAACAGCTTGCAATCGAATGTTCATGTGAATAGAAAAGGCAGGAGAGTGGTCAGGTACTGTTTTCTCTCAGTTGGCAAGCTGCGCACACAATCGCAGTGTTGTAGAGCTTGTTTCATCACCTTTGCGAAGTTGCCGCTCTCTCCGGCTCCCGGAGACGAAGAAGCTGCTTCTTCGCGCAAAGACGATTCTGCCGCTCACAGTGCTCTGCGGTGTGCGCCTTCTGCCGAAAGACGCCCGGGAGCGGTGCTTAGCTCTGCAGAGCACCGTACCTTCGTCTTTAGCCTCTCTTCTCGTCTACATCTTAGCAAAAAAGCATTTCCACTATGTCTGGCAAGGAGAAACTGTGCCAGCACAGAAAACATCTCCCATCGTGTTCTAGAGGCTGCACGGAGGTCTGCCGAGTGTTTTGCAAGAAGAGAAAGAAAGTTGTCCAAAACAGCTTGCAATCGAATGTTCATGTGAATAGAAAAGGCAGGAGAGTGGTCAGGTACTGTTTTCTCTCAGTTGGCAAGCTGCGCACGGACAATCGCAGTGTTGTACAGCTTGTTTCATCACCTTTGCGAAGTCGCCGCTCTCTCCGGCTCCCGGAGACGAAGAAGCTGCTTCTTCGCGCAAAGACGATTCTGCCGCTCACAGTGCTCTGCGGTGTGCGCCTTCTGCCGAAAGAGATCCGGGAGCGGTGCTTAGCTCTGCAGAGCACCGTACCTTCGTCTTTAGCCTCTCTTCTCGTCTACATCTTAGCAAAAAGCATTTCCACTATGTCTGGCAAGGAGAAACTGTGCCAGCACAGAAAACATCTCCCATCGTGTTCTAGAGGCTGCACGGAGGTCTGCCGAGTGTTTTGCAAGAAGAGAAAGAAAGTTGTCCAAACAGCTTGCAATCGAATGTTCATGTGAATAGACAAGGCAGGAGAGTGGTCAGGTACTGTTTTCTCTCAGTTGGCAAGCTGCGCACAACAATCGCAGTGTTGGTAAAGCTT